>NW_007259441.1:36297-138407 GCF_000164805.1 Carlito syrichta
CTTTCATTGAATCAGATGCACTGAAAGCTTGTGGGATGTTGCTGTGGATGGGGCTCTTTGCATAAGTAAGGCAAACACATTTATGGGTTTGGGCAGGAACAATAGGTTCTCCCTACTAAGTGGGCAGCCACCTTAAAGATACATTCTCAAGGTCCCAAACTGGCCTCCTTTGCTGGCTGCATGTTAGTCAGAGGTTAAGCCAGAGTAGACTTGGAGGGGAAAAGCCCCACTGAAATCACTGGTTATGGTGGAGCTTGTAATCCACCATATAAGCAATTCCATCTGTTTGGTTGTTGGAGCCAGTTCCTTGGTAGATGCACTTCAGAAGAAAACAAAATCCACACAAACATTCTCCCAATAGTTACCCCATACTACTCATGAATAAATAACCTGTGTTCCAAAACAAGATTGGTGTGTTCAGGGATAAAAATAACTTAAGTACATCTTGTGTCAACACTGCCAAATTCCATGTGTGACAATCAGAGCATTAAAATCGAAATGATTAACAAGTAACTGAATGCTGAGGATAGTCTAAACAATGGGCTACCCTTAAGTCACTGCATATGTGGAGGAGAGGACTCACTTCCTCATGCAGGCTTTTGTTTCAGGAACTATGCCAGAGACTCTCAGGGGATCTCAGAGCATCCTGAGAATAACCTCCATAGTCATAGCTGTGGGAAGTATTGCTAAATTGACCAAAAAAAAGAACTATAAAAACTCACTCTATTACCAGTTTAGTTAAAATGCATTCATGAATTCTGTCTGATGCATAAATGGCAAAATACAGCAGAGAATTTCCTGCTATCTACCCATATATATTGTAAGCATACATCTGAGTTTCTTCTTTCATGTGGAAGTCATTTGCATTAAACATCTTTTTGTGGATGACATCCATCAGCATTTCTCTCCTCTTGCACATTCCCGTGCTTCTGTGTTATATGTTCTCAGTGGAATAAGGTAAGACAAGGCGATGTAACCAATAATCTGTATTCTTGTATTTCTCTTCTTTCGAACAATAAGATGTGAGTGCAACACAGTCCAAAGTCTTCTATGGGCAAAAAGTAGCAAATGCAAGCATGAGGTTTTATCACATAATGCATCCCGTGGCCACCAAAAGAGTCACCATCACCTCTTCAGTTATGTCCCAAACATCTCATCTGTGAGTTTAACAGTCATTCCTCAAGAAACTTACTGGAAAAACAGTGATTCCACCTTCCATTCAGATGCAATCCACCTATTGCTTCTATTTAAAAAAACCTGATACTAAGTGATCTATCACAGAAACAAATAACTGAGTATCACATGTCCTCACTCATAAGCGGGTCTTGAACAATTAGCAAAATACTATAAGAAAAGGATTGGCAGTGTTTGGAAACTGCTGGCAGTGGGGGGGGAGCCAGGATTGGCAGGAGTAGGAAACTGCCAGAGGAAGGAGGACACACCTCATCAACAAGGATTACTGCATAATGAACATTTGTATACCTAGCCCTGAATTGTATCCTACATCTTTAAAATAAAACGTTAAAAGCCAGGCTCGGTGGCTCAGCCTGTAATCCCGCTCCTTTGGGAGGCTGAGGTGAGTGGATTGCCTGAGCCCGCGGGTTCGAGACCCGCCTGGGCAGCGAGACCTCATCTCTACAACAAATTAAAAAAAAAAAATCAGCCGGGCGTGGTAGCGCATGCCTGTAATTCCGGCTACTTGGAAGGCTGAGGCGGAAGGATCGCCCGAGCCCAGCAGTTCGAGGCTGCGGTGGCCGGGAGCGGCCACTGCACTCCAGTCTGGACGACAGAGTGAGACTCCAACTCAAAAAAAAAAATAAAAAATAAAATAAAATAAAATAAAACGTTAAAACAACAACAACAAAATAAATAAAATAAACAAACAAAAAATCTTCTGAAACCTTAGGGTGGAATATACTGTATTTCTCCTGGTCTTATAAGTTTAATTGTCTCTTTACCTGCTTCTAATTCATGGTTTACA
Source organism: Carlito syrichta (assembly GCF_000164805.1). Lineage (NCBI taxonomy): Eukaryota > Metazoa > Chordata > Mammalia > Primates > Tarsiidae > Carlito > Carlito syrichta. The sequence goes on from NW_007259441.1 coordinate 38,279, forward strand.
CCATCAACTCTACAAACGACTCACACTTTTAAAAGTAACAATTTCAATGTCAAATACAAATATTAATTTCCCCATCTTATTTCATATCATCTCTTACAGCTTTAGTTCTCACTGGCCACTTTCAACATGTACAGATATTTTTTTCATTTCTTTGGTGATCAATGCTTGCATATTTATGACCATTTCAATGATTCCTCCACATCTGATTAATAATTAATTTTATAATTTCTGGAGCTGATAAAATTAAATATTTAGTCAATATTCTAGTGGAAATATAATTAAGTCCAATTATTCTAGTCAGGTTATTGCTGTTATTTAAAAAATGCCCAAACTCTGTGATAGATAATGAATGAGAACATATTGGCTCATACTGACTCTTCCTAGAGCTGGGAAGGCTAAGGCACAACTCTCACATCTGGTGAGAACCTTAGTGCTAAGGTATTCCAGGTGAATGTGGGAATAGAGGCAAAAGAGCTCCGAAATCACCCATTAATAGTGGTAATAGTCCTGTTTTTAATGCAGTACATTCAGGGCACTATCACCTCTATATGCCCCACCACTCAACATTGTTACAGTGGAACCCAAATTCTATCCTGAGTTTTCGAGGGAACCACTATTCAAATAATGTCAACAACTGAATGTATTAATATTTAAATTGAACCTACAACTCCAAGAAATGGATAGAAGTTCTATTGAATCAGAAGGTCCTTGGAGATCATAGTTCAATAGATCTTGAGCAATTTATCTAATACTGACATTCAACTTAAAGTGTCATGTCTGTGCATGAACTATGGAATATGACTAAGCTGCTTTGCCCTTGTCTGACGTTATATCAACAATTAAGTGCCTCAGCTGGGAGTGATAGATATCACACATATTGATAAATTATGTCAATTCTGCCGGGCTCGGTGGCTCAGCCTGTAATCCCGTGCCTTTGGGAGGCTGAGGTGAGTGGATTGCCTGAGCCCGCGGGTTCGAGACCCGCCTGGGCAGCGAGACCTCATCTCTACAATAAATCAAAAAATCAGCCGGGCGTGGTAGTGCGCACCTGTAATTCCGACTACTCGGAAGGCTGAGGCGGAAGGATTGCTGGAGCCCAGCAGGTCGAGGCTGTGGTGGCCGGGAGTGGCCACTGCACTCCAGTCTGGGCGACAGAGTGAGACTCCAACTCAAAAAAAAAAAAATATGTCAATTCATGAACTCACCTGTCAGCCATTTGAAGTCAATTTGATTTTTTTCCATTATTTTTAAAGATGTGGGGCATATTTCAGGGTTAGGTATACAAATGTTCATTATGCAAGCACCCTTGTTGGGGAGGTGTGCCCTCCTCTTCCCTGGCATTTCCCCACTACTGTCAACTCCTTTGTAATACTATTATGATAATTGTTCAATGTCCGCTTATGTGTGAGAAAATGTAATATACAGAAACTTGTTTCTGTGATAGATATCTCAGTGTTACAGATTGCAAGTTCATCCAAGTAACTGCAGAGTTAATAATTTTATTTTTCAAGGCTGCATAATATTACACTTTTTATATGTACCATATTTTAAAAATTCAGTCCTCTTTCAAAGGGCAGCAAAGTTGGTTCCATGTTTTTGCTATTGTGAATAATGCTGCAATCAACATTCATGTACAGATTTCTTTTTCAAAGAGGGATTTTAGTTCCTCTGGGTATATTCCTAGTAGGGGATTGTGGGGTCTTATGGAAGATCAATTTTAGATCTTTTAGGAATCAACAAATGTTTTCCACAGAGGTTATTCTAGTTTACACACCCACTAACAGTGTAAAGGGGTCCCTTTTCCTAGCATCCTCTCCAGTATTTGCTGTTTTTTGAGATATTGATGGCCATCCTGACTGGAGTTAGGTGGTTTCTCAGCAGCCTGGTATTGGCACAAGAACAAGCATATAGAACAATAGAATAGGATAGAGATTCCAGAAACAAAACCTCAATTTCTCAATCAACTCATTTCGACAAAGCTTCCATAATCAAATACTGGGGATAGAAAAGCCTATTCAGTAAATGGTGCTGGGAAAACTGACTGACGACATGAAAAAGAATAAAACAAGACCCGCTACATATTATCTTAAACAAAAATTAACTCTAAATGGATCAAACACCTAAACACAGGACCTCAAACTATAAGATCTGTAGAAAATACAGGAGACACTCTTATGGAAGTTGAAACTGGCAACCAATTCCTGTTCAAAACCCTATGCCCCTTATGCCCATGCCACAAGAGATAAGATAGACAACTGGGACCTCATTAAACTGACAAGCTTTGTAAAGTCATGGAAGCCATCAAGAAAGCAAGAGACAGCCCACAGACTGGAAAAAAAAATATTTGCTAACTGTATATCTGACAAAGACCTAACATCTAGTATCTACAAGGAACTCAGGCATGCCCTCCCCCCCCAGAAAAAAACCCATTGCAAAGTGGTGAAAAGATGTGAATAGACACCTCTAAAAAGAAGACATTCAAGCAGACAATAGACACGTGAAAAAAATGCTTGGCATCACTAGTCACCAAAGAAATGGAGTCAATTTGGTTCATTCAACTCCAGACAAGTCCCTTTAAGCAATACATTTTTGCTTAAGAGACTCAACCCCACAGTTTCCGTAAGCTTGTTGATGCCACTGTACTACTCCTTTCATAATGTTTGAAAGCCTGAGTGTCTAAATTACTTGTATGTGATCCGAAAGTATGTCATTATAAATCAAGGAATCTGGTTTCTCTTAAAGGATAGGTCGAGAGCCATTTATAAACACAAGCATGCCTTCCAGTTTTTCTATATCATTCAAATTTTCCCAAAAGCCCATAACCAAATATGGCAATGAGAATAATGTTGAAGTCACTACAAATGGGCTTGTGTGGGCTTGTATTCAGGTGGTTTATGACCTTTTCATGAAAGGCAGTATAAATCCTAAATAAAAATGTGCTATAATCATTCTCTTCTCACTCAGAATATTGTGTATGCCTGCAAACATTGGATATTTTAAGATAAATGCTGTTGCCCAGTAGCTACAAACATGTGTCTATAAATAGTAGGCAGAGGAAGGATTAGTCAGTCTAATCACATCTGTGGTAAAAATCTGATAAAACGTTTTCCAGTCTCCAAAATCATAGACTATGATGAAATAGAAGACCTTGTCCTCGGGGAGAAATGCCTTCATGTGGTGGTTCCACTGAAGTGAAGCCTGTGACTGTTGCTTTGTACTTGAAATATCCTATGATAGCAAACACACTAAGCATGAAAATATTGTTTTAAGTTGGTGGAAGTGTGAGGTATCACACTTCCAGACTTTAAACTCCGCCATAATGCTGCAATAATTGATTGGTACAGAACAGGCATATTGAACAATGGAAGAAGATAGCGTTTTCGGAATCAAAACCTCAATTTCTCAACCAAATAATCTTTGTCAAAGCCTCCACCAACAACCACTGGGTAGAGGAGAACCCATTAAGTAAATGATACTGAGAAAATTTGCTTAACACATGTAGAAGATTGAAACTGCTACATATCACCTTACACAAAAATCAACTCTAAATGCTTCAAAGACTAAATGTAACACCCAAACTATAAAAATTCTAAAGAGAGTATATGAAAAACCCTGAGGTGTATTGGAGTGGGCTACCAATTCCTGATCATTCCTCCACAGTGAATGCCATAAAGGATAATATAGACAAATGGAAGCTCATCATACTGAAAAGATTTTGCAAAGCAAAATAAACCATCAAGAGAGCAGTGAGAGAACCCACAAAAATACTTACCAGCTGTTTTTCTGACAAAGGTCTAACTTCCATAATCTATGAAGAACTCAAATGTGCCAAAAGGAAAAAACAAAAACAAAAACAAATAACCCTGTTAAGAAGTAGGTCAACGATGTAAATAGACATTTCTCAGAAGACATACAAGCATGCACATATACATAAACAAAATTCAGCCTCACTAACCTTCAAGTAACTGCAAATTAAAACCACACTTAAATACCATCTACTATCAGTCAGGATGGCCATGATCAATAAATCAAAAAATAACAGATGCTGGAGAGGATGCAGGGAAAAGGCACCACTTCTACACTCTTGGTGGGAGTCTATACTAGTGTAACCTCTGTTGAAAACAATGTGTCAATTTCTAAAAGTTCTAAAAGTAACCTTTTCACAGGACCTAGCAATCCTCTTATGGGAATGTACCTGTAGGAACTCAAATCATTCTATTGGGAGCTGGCCATGGAGGCCCACTGAGTGTTAGGGATCAGGAAGGGCCGTTGACCCTGAGACCACTAGGATGCGTTCGGAGCTGTTGACCCCATTACCTCTCCCTTTTCTTGGCAATAAAGCCTCCTGCTATCTCAAGCATGAAAACTCCAAGATTGCGATGAACACAAGCTAACATTAGAAACTGATTGTTCCCATTTCCCTTTGACTGTGGTTTAGACTTCCAGACAGGTCCTGGTTCAAGCCAGGACCACATCAAAGAGCCCTAGTGCTGAGAGCCCATCATGACCTTTGGACTGGGCCATATTATGCAAAACTGGTTTTAGTCATTTTGTTTAAGTTCCATTGTGTGTGTTAGGATAAAGTATAGGAATAGATTGTTAATCATTAGGAAAGTTAGTCATAGGTAAAGTGTGTAGAATAAAACAGATATATAGATTACCATTGATAAAATGGTATAATATTTTTAGAAATTGTATTAATACTTCTGAGGGACATTAGCCAAGCGTAAGGAAAAGAAAGACAATTTGGGGTTTGTTCTTCCGCATGCTTGAAGAAACATCTGGTGGGCGGGGAATGCCCCCATTCACCTGGCTTTATGTTCACATAGAAGACATGTGAGTCTGACTGTGTAAAATTAGGGGATAAAAACCCTCTGTATTTCTCAATAAAGGGGCTTCTGCACTAGACAGAGTCCAGTCTCTTTCTTTCTGCCCCCTTCTCTTTCTTTCTCTTTATTTCTCCAGAATAATCGCTGACACCGCCACATCTTTTCAGAGACCCTCAAATTCTGCAGGGGCTGGCCCCCAGCATCAATCTATGATAAAAAGACCTGCACCTGCATGTTTATGGCAGCATTATTCACAATAACAAAATCATGAAACGTGGACTTCATAAAGAAAATGTGATACATATACGTGATTGAATATTATGTAACATTATAGAGAACAAAAATTTGGATCTTGCAGGAAACTGAATGAACTTGGAGTTTAAAATACTCAGTGATTTATCACAGAAGCAAATATCTGACTACCACATGTACTCACTCATAAGTGGACCCTGAACATTTATCATTATACTATAAGCAAGAGATGACAATAGTGGGTCACAGCTAGGGCAGATTAGTTAACATCAGTCAGGGTATGCTTTCTCAAGCCAGTCATTGTGGGAACCAAAGGGAGGCCCAAATTTTACCTGTACAATGACCACTTATGTACCTAACCCTGAACTGTATCCCACATCTTAAGAACAGAATGTGGCAATCAATAAGTGACTTCTACCCCCTTAGGTTGCATTTTTGGATACCAAGAAAAATAAAAGATTAAACCAGCATAGGCATACACTGTGAGTTTCTTTTATTGCATCCAACATCCTGTCCAACAACTGCATCAAGCAAAAGCCTGGTTTTGGTGAAGCAATCAAGGGCAAGATCAACTTCGGGTTTATGGTGTAACTCAACCTACCTGACAAGAAACAGAATAATTCTACACTTACATTAGTGACATGCAGTGGTAGGTGCAGAGGAAGGATGTGATTGGAAGAAGATAAATGTCAAGTGCAGCTTCAGCATCAGTAACAAAAGTGGACAAACACACTTGATCACAAATTTTCACATGGTGAGGTCCACAGAGACTGGGATGCCTATTGCCTCTAACCTTTCTTATCAGAGTGGACTGGATGTAGGCTTGCATGTACCTGTGTATTTTATAATACTTTTATAAGAATGAATGTGTATTGAGAGTGTGTGAGACCATTAGTGTATTATGTGTCTATGGGGAGGTGAGCTTGTAATTTTAAGTAGAGTAATATCAAATTTCCAATCTCAGGTATCAGAAATTACTCAGTATATGTTTAAGTATTGGAGAGTGAAGATCTATGTTTTCATGAAAGACTTCTCAATGAGATTAACTTTCAATTTCCCATCACAATTTTGTTAACAATACCACAGATTGACATATTTAAAAAGAACACACAACATCTACACTTGAGTTCAGATGGTCTCTTTATCGAAGATGGAAACACTCAAAAACCTTGATTTTTATTGGAGTAACATGGAATCTAGATTGTTGTACAAACAGAACTAATACCTGGAATCTTCTTGTCAATGAATATAATGTATTGCTCTATTTATTTGGGATTGTACATATTTCATCAGAGTTATAAAGATTTTCAGATGCACACCAATGTCATATTATGTTAGATTTCCACCTAAGTATTTTATTTTGGAGTGCTCATGTAAATAGAATTATGTTTTTAATTTCAAATCTACTTGTCATTTGCTAATATATAAGAAGGCATTGCCCTATATTTAAACATAATTATATTTTGAATAAAATTATATATGCTTACTGTGTAAAGTGTGTTGTTGAATGTTTTGCTGTTAAATATAATTTTACATAGTTCTACACATCTTGCATTTCATTTAGAATCACAGAAGACTTTACATATCTGTGGCAGTTACTTTTATTTATTTATTTATTATTTTTTATTTTTTTGAGTTGGAGTATTACTCTGTTGCCCAGACTGTAGAGCAGTGGCCACTCCCAGTCACTGCAGCCTCGACCTGCTGGGCTCCAGTGATCCTTCTGTCTCAACCTTCTGCATAGCCGGAATTGCAGGCATGCACTACCACACCTGACTGGGTTTTTTTTTTTTGATTTATTGTAGAGATGAGGTCTCACTGCACAGGTGGGTCTCGAAACCACGGGATCTACCAGTCCACTCACCTCAGCCTCCCAAAGGTGTGGGATTACAGGCTGATCCACCGAGCCTGGCTGGCAGTTATTTTTTAAAATTTGCTGATTTTTATTTATTTAAGGGTATACATGCAGATCTATTAAATGGAAATATTGAGTAGTGTGAAGTCTAGACTTCTATTGTGCCTATTATTAGAAGAGTGAATATTTTGCCCAGTAGGTAAATTTTCAGCAGGCCTCAACCTCCCACATTTGGCAGCCTGCAATGTCTATTTTCCACTTTATGTGTACAGGTGTACCCATTGTACAGATCCCAATTATCAATAATATATGGTGTTTGGCTTTCTATTTCTAAGTGTCCCTGTCCCTCCTGTTGATGTTATTCTGGTCCATATTTTCACGCAATTTATTGAGGCTGAGTTTCTTATTTTTCCAAGATTTTTCTCCCTCAGCTGCTAAAACATTCCACAGATGTCTCAACTTCTTCTTGTACTGCTCTTTCCTGCAGCATAAAGCTGATTTTCTTGAGGAAAGAGAGGAGAGTTTAGATAGAACATTGGTGCATTTCTTCCTTCTCCTCCAGTCTCATGGGTTTCTTTCATGCCTGTAATGCAGTGACTTGTGGGTATTTCTCCCTTGCAGATGAATTATTTGGTGATTTAGTGGTAGCAAGAGGGTAGGGTTCGTTGTTTTTTTTTCAGTCATACTTACATTTCTTCTTTCCCAGGCACAATAGTCTCAGGGAGTGGAGTGGACCTTTTATTATGTGTCCCCAATCCTGAAGAAAGAGACTTGCATGGGAATAGAAATGTCCTAAGTATATGTTCTCTGAGAATTTCAACTCTAACTTCATATTACACTAAACTTTGAGAAATGCAATGATGTGTTTAATTAATCATTTAGTAGTTCACCTGATATTTGGTGACATCTGACACAGATGTAGTCATATTCTGTTTCTATTTCTCTACCAAGTCTTGTCTTGTTCCAGATTTCAGGGATTTGTTGATTTGATAACATCAATTAACTGATGTATAAAGAATAATTGTAAATTTTTTGTTTCTTCAAGTTAAATGTTGTAGTAAGAAAAATCACAGAGGCAAGATAGCAACTGAACAGGTCGAACTATGGAAGTCTCTGCAAAATGAGAGTTCATAAAGACTCTGCATCAGTAGGTCGGTACAGTGGGTAGGTGAAAGTATGTCTAAGGGGAGACCCAAATTCATGCACCTGGGGCTCTTCTCTGGAGGTGATTGCAAACCAACACTGCATTGGGTTAGAGACCCAGACACACAGGATTGTCTGAGATTCCCAGGGCTCTCTTGAGAGGTGGCAGTACGGAACAGCTATCTCTCACCACCAGGCACCTGGCCCACACCATCACCTGTAGTAACAGACAGGGCCCAAGCAAGACGAGGCAGGTGGCAGAAATCTGGAATAAATTTACAGAGCTGGTGAAAAGACCCCCATGGGCACCATTTTATCAGTCTCAGGACTGTGGAGAGACCGCTTTGCTGTACTGAGATCTACCCAGCCTCCATCATGGGACCCAGATGCTCACTTTTAATCAGACTCAGAGAGATGAACACCCCTCCCCCATGCTGAAACAGGCACACGTGTGAAAACTGAGTGGGAGACTTAAAAACAAGAGCAGTGAGTAGGTTGAGTCAGGATATGATGAATACTCCTCCCACATCAAGAGCAACGCTATCAGGCTTCTCAGAGAACAGAGAGGAGTGGCTGGAGAAAGAGCCACTCCCTAAAACGGAGAACTCAAAGGATTCTAGGGCCAAAGAGAGAGTATTTTTTTCCTTTGTTTGTTTTGGCTTTATTCTCTTTCTGCATTTGTTTATATTTTTGTATTTGCTTTGATTCTGTTGTTTTAATTTTTTTAGATGTTCTGTTTATGTATGGATATACTTAAGGGAGAGAACAGCAGTGAGAGAGGGGAATTTTTGTTTTTTGGGGTTTTTTCCCCTTTTTTTAGTCTTTCTTCCTCTGTTTATTCATAAGTTGGTAACCTCTGCTTTCCCTCTTCTTATTCTAATTTCTCTACCTCCCTTTCATCTTTTTCATCCCCCTTTCCAACCTCTTCACTTTTCTTATCTCTTTTTTCTTTCAGGAGTCAAAAATATACCCCCACTGCATGGAAAGATTGCAAAGCAGTGGGAAGTGTGTTCCAGGGGCCCACACACCCCTCATTGAATACTAAGATCTGAAGATAACTTCTGAATTGCAGCTCCCCCTTAATTAAATCTCAAAAGTACGAAGAACACAGACTCCCATCCCCAATCCCGCTTCAGAATTGAAGAAAACCAGAGGAGCTATATAAGAACAAATAGGGGATTGAGCAAAAAGAAATAAAGGCTATTCTTTATTATTGAACAACACAATTAAAGAAGATTTTTTTAATGACATAGGAAAACCTATACAAATGCAGAAAAACCAAAGGAAGAATATAAACCTCTCATAGGCCCATGTGTTGTCAGCCAATGAGATTATAGACTTCAGAATACATACAATGAAGAGCCCCCAGAGTAAATGGTCTCAAACAACAAACCAAGATATCAAGAATACTTATACTGAGAATAAATAGAAATGAGGAGAGACAATAGGAAAGGATGAAGGAGTTGATGTCCAAGATAACAGCAATCAATAATAAATGAATAAAATAAACAACAAACTGATATCCATGGATATCACAATGAATCAAGCAGAAGAAATAATCTCAGAGCTTGAGGATCAAAATGTAGAACTAACCCAAACTGTTAAAAAATAGGAAGGTAGCTGGAAAAGACAGAAAAAAAACTCCTTAAGAGATGAGAGATTACTTAAATAGGACAAACCTAAGAGTAATTGGACTTCCTGAGGCAGAAAGACAGCCCTGCAGAAAACATTTTATGAAATTATTCAAGAAAACTTCCCTCATCTCACCAGTGATGCCATCATACAAACACAAGAGATTCAGAGAATCCCTGCAAGAAAACAAATGAGAAGAACAACTCCAAAACACATGGCAATTCACCTAAACAAAGTAGGTGTAAAAGAAAAAACCCTAAGAGATAAAGATCAGGCTACCAATTGAGGAAGACCAATTAGAATAGCAGCAGACATATCTATAGAAACACTTCAGGATAGAAGAGCTTGTAGACCACTTGTAAAGGTTCTCAAACACAAACAATTTCAACTGAAAATTACCTACCCAGCTAAACTAATCTCCATCTTCAAGGGAACATTAAAATATTTCTCAGATATTCAATCCCTAAGAATTTACACTGCCTGTAGACCAGTTTTAAAGAGAAACACTTAAGAACGCATTAAACACAGAAGAAAATGGAAAAAGAAGCACAATGTTCTTCATAAGAGTACAGGAAAAAAATAGAAAGCACACATGAGCCAACCAAAAGCACCAAAAGAAAGACAACAAACAAATACAACAACAACTCTAAAAGAACATCATGAGCTGGGTTCGGTGGCTCAGCCTGTAATCCCGTACCTTTGGGAGGCTGAGGTGAGTGGATTGCCTGAGCCCGTAGGTTCGAGACCCACCTGGGCAGCGGGACCACATCTCTACAATAAATCAAAAAATCAGCCGGGTGTGGTAGTGCATGCCTGTAATTCTGGCTACTTGGAAGGCTGAGGTGGAAGGATCGCCAGAACCCAGCAGGTCGAGGCTGCGGTGGCTGTAAGCGGCCTCTGCACTCCAGTCCAGCGACAGAGTGAGACTCCAACTCAAAAAAAAAAGAACATCATGAGAAACATAAACCCTCACATTTCAATAATTAGCCTGAATGTGAAAGGACTAAATGCACCACTGAAAAGACATATATGGGGGTAGCCCCCCAAAAGAGATTTAAATGGTCCCTGGAAGGTGGGGCAGCATTGGCGAATATTCTGGAGAAATAAGGAGAAAGAAAGAGACTGGACTCTGTCTAGTGCAGAAGCCGATTCTGTAGTAGGGATAGATATTGAAAGGAAGATGGAAGGATAGATATAAAGAGAAAGAAAGAAAGTGGACAACTGTTGAGCGAAATGAGCAGAAGCTATTTATTGGGACCAACTGTGAGTCTTTTATCCCAAACTTTCACATGTTTAATCACAAGACTTTCACGTGAACACAAAGCCAGGTGGGTGGGGGCCATCCCCCACCCACCAGGCGTTTCCTTAGGCATGAGGAAGCACAATTCTAATCAAATCACAACGCTTTCATGTGAACACAAAGTCAGGTAGGTGGGAGGTGTCCCCACCCACCAGACTTTTTCCCAAGCGTGAGGAAGGACAATCACAAAATTATCTCACTGTTCCTTATGCTTGGTTTATATACCTCAAAAACAATATAACTGACTAAAATTCTAATACCTTTCTTGTCTGTGCTAATTTTACCTGTACTATAAACAACTCTTAATTATAGCTCAAAACAGTTCCTAAAGAATGTGGCCCAGTCCAAAGATCAAGCTGGGCCACTTCCAGGAACAATTGATTATGATCTCTTAACAAAATGGCTATTCTAAAATCCTATGTATCTCTCTTCATTTCTATAAAAATTTCTAATTCCTAATCCGGATATATAAGGCTGATTGCCAGCAATGAAGCTTCTAAAATAAAACCCAAATACAAACTGTAATTGTATTAAAGCCAAAACAGCAATTAGTAGAAAGTAGGAACAATGAAATTTCTAAAGTTAACTGTGTTCTTATAAAACCTTAAAGTAGCATGTTTGATCGTGCTTTAGCTAACATAATTCCCTCAAGCAGCATGACCTATTCTACAATACTTTCTATGAATAAAATAAGTTCAGTTTCTATTATAAGTAGAAAAAACTTTCACTAATTGTAACTAAAGAACCGGTTTAAAGGAATGCAACCCAGCCCAAAGTGGACGCTGGGCCCTTAGGAATGTGGCCCAGCCCAAAGTTCACACTGGGTCATTTCTGGTAACCCTAGATAATCATCTATACCATCTAAAGCTGGAAACAGCTCTCTAAATGTATATACTAATTCTACAAATATATTTTTAAATCTTATAAAGAAGCTTGTATCATGTATAAGGCACCCAAATGTGATCTGAGTTTGAACTGTGTTAAGTTTAAAGCCAAAACTGCAGTCTGTGAGAAACGGGAACAATGGATCCCTAGAGTCAGCCATGCCTGTCATATTCTCAGGACTTCATGCTTAGATCATCAAAATCCTTGCCAGTGGGTAATTCTAAACAACAAAGAAAGGAGGAGGGAATGGGCCTTCAGCTCCTGAACCAAACCTGGTGGTATCAGGGTCCACAACCCACCTGGATCCCTAACACTCAGGCGGGCCTCCATGGCTGGCTCCCAACAGACATAGAATGGCAAAATGGATGAAATATTATCAGGCAACAATATATTGTCTCCAAGAGATTCATCTCACCAGAAAGGTCACTCACCGACCCAAAGTAAGAGGATTGGGAAACACATTTTCTGGTGTTTGGAGCACAAAAGTAAGCTGGAGTTGCAATTTAATCTCAGACAAAATATCCCTTAAGCTATCAAAAATTCAAAAAGATGAAGACGGTCTCTATGTAATGATAAAAGATTCAATCCATCAACAAGAAATATAAATCCTAAACATACATGCACCAAACATAGGAGCACCAATGTTCATAAAGCAGCTTCTTGTCACATTTTAAAAAGTGATTGGCTCTAACACTGTCATAACTGGGTTCTTAAATACCCCACTCACAACCATAGACAGAGCATCAAGGCAAAAAAATCAGCAAGGAGATCTAGAACCTCAATGACACTCTTGAACAAATGGTCTTAATTGATACCTACCAAGCATTCCACCCAATAACTACAGAATATACAGTCTACTTGTAACTACAAGGAAGATACTCCAAGATTGACCATAACATTGACCACCAACCCAACATAAACAAATTTCATAAGATTGAAAATTTTCCATGCATCTTCTCAAACCACAGCATTATAAAAATAAACATCAACAACAAAGTTCCCCCCAAAACCCAAAACAACATGGTCAGTAAACAGTATGATGCTAAACAACTACTGGGTCAACAATAAAATCAAAACAGAGATATAAAGGTACGTGGAAACAAATGAAAATGAAGAAACCTCTTATCAAACCTCTGGGATCCCATGAAAGCAGAAGTTACAGAGGAATTTATATCTCTACAAATACACATGAAGAAAACAGAAAGATCACAATTTAAGAGTCTAACATGTAACCTAAGGAAGCTCGAAAGGTAAGTCCACCAAACTCCTAACTTCAGAATAAGAATCCAGATCACCAAAATGAAAGCCCACATCCAAAACATTGAAGAAAAAAAGATAATACCAAAAAACAACAACAAAAAAAAACAAACAGCTACTTCTTCAAAAGGTAAAACAAGAGTGTTGTTCTCCTAGCCAGTTTGGCCAAGACAGAGAGAAAAAAGCTCAAATAAACTCAGTCATAGACACAAAAGATGAAGTCACAACTGACTTGCATACCTAAATTGTTAAGATATCTATTTTACCTAAGGCAATCTATAGATTTAGTGCACTACCCATCAAATTACGACCAACATTTTTTCTCAGAACTAAAAAAATAAAGTAATTAATATGAAAATATAAAGGGAAAAGAGAAGTCAAAGCAATCCTCAGCAAAAAAAAAAAAAAAACAAACAAAAACAAAAACCGCAAAGCAGGAAGTATCACACTCCCAGACTTTAAACTTTATTATAAAACTGTAATATTCAAAACAGTCTGGTACTGCTACAAGAATCAGCTTATAGACCAATGTAATAGAATTGAGATTCCAGAAGCAAAACCTCAATTACTCAAAGCCTCCAGCAACCACTGCTGGGAAGAGTATAATCTATTCAGTAAACGGCACTGGAAAAACTGGCTACCCACATGCAGAAGATTGAAACAGGACCCCTACCTATCCCCTTACACAAAAATTTACTCTAAATGGATCATAGACCCAAATATGTAACAACTAACAGTAAGAACTTTATGCAGGAGACACTCTTATGGAAGTTGGAACTGGCAACCGCTTCCTGATCAAAACCCAAAGTGCCCGGCCATAAGTGATAAGTTGGAGAAGTGGGACCTCGTTACACTGACAAGATTCTGCAAAGCCACAGAAACCATCAAGAGAGCAGGTAGGCAGCCCACAGACTGGAAAATATATTTGCCAACTCCATGTCTGCCAAAGGCCTAACATCAAGAATCTACAAGGAACTCAAACGTGCTGAAAAGAAAAAAAAAACACATTTCAAAGTGGGCAAAATATGTGAATAGACAAATTTCAATAGAAGACATATGAGCATCCAACAGATATAAGAAAAAAATGCTCAGCCTCACTAGTCATCGAGGAGATGCAAATTAACTACACTGAAAGACAACCTAACTGCACTCAGAACGACTGCCATCAATAACAAAAAATTACAGATGCTGGAGAGGATGTGGTATAACTCTATACATTTTACACTGCTATTCGGAGTGTAAACTAGTACCACCCCCGTGGAAATCAGAGTGGCGATTCCTAATAGTTCTAAAAATTGACCTTCCATATGATCTGGATATTTCCCTACTAGGAATATATGTGGAAGAACTGAAACCACTCTATAAAAAAAGATACCTGCCCACGTACATTTATCATAGCATTGTTCACAGAACCAACTCTGCTGCCCATCAAAATAGGATTGAATTTTTTTTATGTGGTACCTATACACAATGGACTATTATGCATCCATAAAGAATAGCACAATCCTGAACTTCATAGCAACCAGGATGGAATTAGAGTTTATAATATTAAGTGATCTCCCACAGAAACAAAGAGCTGAGTATCACTTTTCCTCACGCATAAGCGGACCTTGAACAACTACCGCATTACTACAAGAAAAGGATTGACAGTATTGGGAACTGCAGTGGGGGGAAGGGAGATGGGATTGACAATAATTGATATCTGCCTGTGGTAGGGGCACATACTTCATCACCAAGTGTACCTGTACAATGATTATCTGTATACCTCACCCTGGATTGTACCCCACAGTTAAAAATAAAAATTAAAAGAGGAAAAGAATAAAAAGAACACACATCTACATTTAGGTTCTGATGGGCTCTTTATTTGAGATGGAAACACTCAAAAACTTTGATTTTGTTGGGGTAACATGGAATCTAGATGACAGTATAAACATGACTGATATCTAGAATCTTCTTGTACATTAGCATAATATATTGCTCCATTTATTTAAGATTTTATTTATTTCATCAGAGTTATAAAGATTTTCTGATACACATCATCTTCATATTATGGTAAAGTTTTATCTAAGTATTTTATTTTGGAGTGTCGTTGTAAATAGAATTGTGTTTCTAATTCAAATCTACTTGTTATAGGCTGACATGTAAGAAAGCATTGTCCTAAATTTAAATGTCATTAAATGTTGAATAAAATTATATATACTTACTGTGTAAATTGTGTTGTTAGATATTTTGCTGTTACATATAATTTTATATAGTTCTACACCTCCTGCATTCCATTTAGTATCACAGAAGACTTTATATATCTGTGGCAGTTGTTTTTAAAAATTTGTTGATTTTCATCTATTTAAGGGTACTGCAGATCTATTAAATGCAAATAATATGTAGTGGTGAAGTCTAAACTCTTGCTGTTCCTACTCTGAATAGTGAACATTTTGCCCAGCAGGTAAATTTTCAGCAGGCACCAACCTACCATGTCTGGCATCCTCCCAAGTCTATTTTCCACTCTATATGTACAGGTGTACCCATTGTGCAGATCCCAATTATCAAGAAGAACATGTGGTGTTTGGCTTTCTAAGTATCTCTGACGCTCCTGTGAATGTGATGCTGCTCCTTGTTTTCACTCCCATTATTGAGGCTGAGTTTCTAATTTTTTTCAAAAATGTTCCTCCCTCAGCTTCTTTGACTTTCCACAGATGTTTCAACTTCTGCATTTACTGATATTTCCTGCCGAATAAAGCTGATATTCCTGAAGGAAAAGAAAAAAGTTTAACCTGGACAAAACTTTGGTGCATTTCTTCCTTCCCCTCCAGTCTTATGAGTTCTTTTCATGCTTATAATGCAGTGGCTTTAGGGTAGTTTACCCCTGAAGATGAATTCGTTGGTGATTTAGCGGTGACAGGGGAGGTAGGTTTGGATGCTTTTCAGTCACACTTGCAGTTTTTCTTTCCCAGACATAACAGCCTCAGGGAGTAAATAGTGGACATTTTGTTATGTGTACCGAATCCTGAAAGGAGGCTATAATGGTATTACAAAAACTCCAAGCCGGGCTCGGTGACTCAGCCTGTAATCCCGTGACTTTGGGAGGCTGAGGTGAGTGGATTGCCTGAGCCCGTGGGTTTGAGACCCACCTGGGCAGCGAGACCTCATCTCTACAATAAATAAAAAAATCAGCCGGGCGCGGTAGCATATGCCTGTAATTCTGGCTACTTGGAAGGCTGAGGTGGAATGATCGCCGGAGACCAGCAGGTCGAGGCTGTGGTGGCCGGGAGTGGCCACTGCACTCCAGTCTGGGCTACAGAGTGAGACTCCAACTCAAAAAAACGAAAAACTAAACAAAAAAAACAAAACAAAAAAACTCCAACTACATATCCTCTGAGAATTTCATCTCTATAGCCCTTGACTTTGAGAAATGAAATGTTGTGTCTAATTCATCATTTAGTAGTTCACCTGACATTTGGTGACATCTGACCCCGATGCAGTCATATTTTGTTTCTATTTCACTATCAATCCTTGCCTTGATCCAGATTTTAGGATTATTGTTTGTCCTATAACGTCAATTAACAGATGCAATAAAGAAAATTTCTAAATTTTGGTCTCTTTAAGTTAGTTGTTGTGATAAAAAGAATCACAGGGACAAGATGGCTATGGAACAGGTCGAACTTTGAGAATCTCTGCAAAAATGAGAGTCCATACAGACTCTCTGCATCAGTAGGTGTGTACCAGTGGGTAAGGAAAAGTCTGTGTGAAAGGAGACCCAAGTTCATGTACCAAGGGCTTTTCTCTGGAGGTGACTGCAACCCACCAATGCCCTGAGACTGGAGACCCAGACACAAAGGATTGTGTGCCATTCTCAGGGCTCTCTTGAGAGGAAGCTGAAGAGAACAGCTATCCTGTCGGAGTCCAGCTCCAACCTATGAGTGGGGTTGGACCCACACCGGAGAGTCAGGACACGGTGAGAAGAAACCACTCGGTGGCAGTTCTTCTGGGATCAGTCTGATCAGGACTGAGCCCAATTTTATTCAAACTTTTTCCAGCTTATATACCTTTTCTATAACCTCCAGCAGTATGAAAAATACCTGCTGGGGGCTTACAGGTCTCATGATGTATAATGTACTTCACAAAAGATTTTTGCTTAAGGTAACAATTAACAATCAAAATTCCATGATGCATATCATGCTTCACAAAGCTTACATCAAGATAAGAAGTGTATGATTTCAGTAATAGTTTTGCTAACTGTTTTCTATAATATTTAATGATTAATCTGTATATTATAAGTTATTCTTATTTTTACCTAATGTAAAATTTCCTATTAATTTTCTATGATTTAACAAAACACTCAAAGTCTATACTATTTATTTTAATGTCCAGCAGTAAAAAATATTTCTGTCAGGGACACTGGTGCCAGAGCTCTCTATGAAATGCTAAATAGTGAGAAGCAGAGAACACTAACCACAGTGTTTGACAAACCCAATGTGTACTTTACCATTGAAGTCTGCCGGACACTGAAGTCGACACCTTAAAGCAGAAATCCAAAGTGCAAAAGTATATCCAATAATAAGTGAAAGTGCTAAGGAATCACTCTCCAACAGGCCTGTGACTGGGTTTTATCACTAACATACACAGGCATATTAGAGGGCAAATTTCAAGCAGAAGGGGGTGAAGTAGCAAGCACAAGTTCACATAATGTTATATATGGATAACTGAACTATGTATATATATATTTCTAAACTTCCTTATAAAAATTCTGGTCTAAGTGAATAAATCAAATAGTGGTTGTCACACCTTTGGACAAGAAAAGGCACAGTTGCCATGACGATGGCCGTGGGGCAGAGGCAGACTAAGAGTTTTGGCACATGATGAAACTAAGAACCGTTCTGCCTGGCTAGAGGCAGGAAAACAAAACTATTAAAGCAATTTCTGCTTACAAAAACAAAGGCTGTATGGTTACTACTGAGAAACAGAGACTTAAGAATGGCTCAGAGAGTCAGAGAAAAATGAAAACTTAAAGCACAGAATGTTTTTCTGCTGTAAGGCTTTACCAAAAATTTTAGCCTAACTGGTTAAAAGGGTTATTTTCAAATAATATAAGCTTTTATGTCACATATACAAACTGGTCACTATTCATATACCAACACTATAGATGTCACTGATGCTTTTGTGTCAAAAGCAGATCTCCATCATGGGCCTTCATAGGCCTCAACTGTGTAGCTATAGATGTTGGCTCCCAACACTATCCCTCACCACCAGACCTCTGTCCCACACCATCATCTGCAGTAAAAGGCTGGACCCAAGCAGGAGGAGGCAAATGATGTAAATATGTAATAAAGCTCCACAGCTAATGGCAAGATTCCAATGGGCACCAAATTCTCTTTCCCAGGACTGGGCAGAAACCTGCATTGCCCTTCCGAGATCTATCCAGCCTTCATCTTGGGACTTAGCAGGTATATTTTCATCACACTCAGAGAGACAAATGCCTTTCCCCCATGCTGAAACAGGAAGAGATGTGTCAGAATTGAGTGGGGGACTTGAAAAGAGGAACAAAGCGTAGGTTGATTCAGGACCTGATCAATACTCCTCCCACTGTACTCCATGGGACATGTACCCCACACCAAGAGCAATCCTATCAGCCTGCACTACGAACAGAGAGGAGGAACTGGAGATAGAGCTTCTCCCTAAGGTGGCGGCCTCAAAGGAACCTGGAGACACAGAGAAATGGCCAAAGAGATTTTTGTTTGTTTGTTTTAGTTGTTTTATCTTTCTGCTTTGGTTTAGGTTTATGTGTTTGCTTCGTTTCTGTTATTCTATTTTTTTTTAATTTTATCTTTATGTGCCAGTACTTTTAAGGGAGAGTATACCATTGAGAGAGGGATTTTTTGTTTATCTGTTTGCATGTATAATTTCCTGTATTTTTTTTCCTTTTTGCTTTTTTTTCAGTCTTTGTTTCTCTGTTTATTCGTTAGTGGTAATCTACCTGTGTTCTCTCTTTTTCTGTCTCTCTGCCTCCTTTTAATCTTTGTCTTCAATTTTTATTATAAAGGTGTGGGGTACACTTCAGGGTTAGGTATATAAAAATTTCTGTATTCTTATCTCATTTTTCTTTAAGGGGCAAACAAACACCATCATTGGATGGACAGAATAAAAAGCATTGGGAAGTGGATCCCAGGGACTCACAAACCTGTCAGCAAATACTGGGATCTACAGATAGCTTCTGAATCACAGCTTCCCCATGGTTAAATATCAAAACTGTAAAAAGCACTGACCCCCACCCCCAATCAAACTTCAGAATTGTACAAAACCAGAGAATCTGTATAAGGAAGAATAGGATATTGAGCAAATAGAAATCAATCTATCCCCTAACACTTAGCAACAAAATTAAAGAGGAGATTTTTTTTTAATGACAGAGGAAAACTTATACAAATGAAGAAAAACCTAAGGAAGTATAAAAGTCTCTCACAACCCCTGGGAGGTCAGCCACTGGGAATACAGATGTCAGAACACAAAGAATGAAGAGCCCTCAGAATCGTCTAAAACCACAAATGTAGATATCAAGATACTTACAGAAAGAGTCAATAAATATGAGAAGAAATGATTAGTATTAAGTTTGTATCATGTTTTGTCTTATAGATTTGCTGTCCTTCAATAAATCTGTTTGAAAATTAACATTTTAAAATAGGTGCTATGTATTTATCAAAGGATTATATTATAATTAGAGATTACATGACACAAATGCTACCCTTGTCACCAAAGTCTCCCAGAATACTCCCATCTGCTCTGGACCTTGTTCTTTACTGAGGCTTCTCAACCCAGAACTTTCTATATAGCAGGTGATATAAAAATAGTGCCTTCTCTTGACTGATGCAAGCTCACCCATCCCTGAACCAGCATCTCTGGGACACTAGCTCCAGTCTTGAAATTCTCAGGTCTTCCAATTCAGGTGTGTCAGGAGAGAAAACATGGAGTTTGGTCTCCACTGAGTTTTCCTTCTTGCCATTTTAAAAGGTGATGCATGTAGAACTATAAATATTAAGTGTGTCAGTGGATGGGAGTGAGAGAAACAACAGACACACGTAGCAGTTTCTGTTTGTATGTGTTCAGTATGTGAGGCAGCTGGTGGACACTGGGAGAGGCTTTGTCCAGTCCTGAGAAACCATGAGACTCTCTTTTGGAGTCACTGCATTAGCCTTCAGTGACTATAGGATGAACAGAGTCATCCCGGTTCCAGAGAAGAGGTTGGAGTGTGTCTCAGAGATTAACGGTGATATTGGCACCATATAACCTGCAAACTCTATGAAAGACGGATTCACCTCTTCTAGAGACATTGCCAAGAGCACACTGTATCTGCAAATGAACAGTCTGAGATTTGAAGACATGACTGTGCATTACTGTGTGAGAGACACCTTGAGAGACACAAGCCTCCCTGAAACGATACAGGGTTTAATTAAGTCACAGGGGCTGGGTAGGATGCACTGATCAAAGACAAACTCAGAGGCAGGTTCTGATGGAGGTTAAGGAGTGGAATCCTTTCAGGGTTTGGAATTTGCTCCTCGTCTGACAGTTTTCTCAGGGAACCACGCTAATTTTAGGATTATTTGTCTATCTAAGTCATCTCTAAATATAAAGATAACCTTGTCTTATGAGGACATATTTTCAAAGGCACAAACTGCAGATTTCCACCTACAGAAATGCAAAGTGCTCAACCACAGGCACCAGGAAAAGTGTTCTGAAGAAATCCAAGGGGGTTCTGTGAGTCTTCTTCAAGCAGACATAGGGCAGGTACCTCATTGGGATTCTCCAGTTAGGCCCGTCTTTAGGGATTCTGATGACAGGGAAATGCGGAGCCAAGATCAGCTTCATATAAAACATAACAGAATGCTCCCAGCCCTTCTCCTAACACTAAAGTATACAAACCAGACTCACTACTGATCTGGAACCCAATTAATGCTTTAATTTTACTTGTTCTTGGTTTTCCACTTGCTCTTCCTGATTCATGAGATAAAATATGTTCTCTATATTCTAAATCCCAGGACTCAAGTCCTTTACCTGGAACTTAGGCTATGGCTTCTGCAGCCACGTGGGAGAGACTGATGGGACTCTCTTTGCTCAACACAATGTAGAATCCTCCATGGCCTTGTGTGTAGACTCACTTGGTAAATGCAAGTGGTCATCTGTAGTGAAGGAGATAAGCTCATTTGTTCATAATTGAACAAGAAAGTACAATTGATGTTATGAAAACTGTCAGAGACATCTTCATTAACGGTAGATTTATAAAGACCTTGTAAATGTAGTCAGAATCAAAATGCAATCACTTGTGTTTAAACCCTGAGAAATGGAACTAAGGTAGGCCAAAAAGGGGGGGAAGAGGGGTGCTCACCATGCCCCTGATAACCAGAACTATCACAAAGACTGCAAAACCACAATCTGCACCAAGAATACCACAACCTTACAACAGATTATATCAATGTGGACATATGCTCAAAGCCTGCCTGCCCAACCTTGAACTGATGCCACCTTGTTACTAATTCTTTTGGCCTTGGGTATTTGTCTCCAAACAACTTTTGTTTCCTTCCTCGTTTTTCATTTAAATCTCCTTGTCTTCCTTTAGCTATCTAAATGTGCCCATGCATATACCCATTGCAAGTCATTCTCAAATAAGCATCATTTCATTTTAGAGAAACTCCATATTTCACTGTTATTTAAGTTTTACGGTTGACAAATGGACTCACAAATTCTCTGTGACTTTTCAGGGATGGCAGTTTTGGGGAATGTCTAGGCAAGTAAGATGCTCATAGGGCCAGTCACCAGCAAGTGGAGTCAGGAAATCTCAGACAAAGTTGAATCGTCCATAGCATTTTGCATTAACCTCAGTTTTATTCTGATTGAACTAATTCATATTATCAATGACAATCTAGAATTAGGTTCAAACAGGTTATCAATATCAATCTACCTAATCTAGATAATTAGGTCCAAACATGTTATCAATAGCAATCCAAATAACCTATCTCAAAGTGCTGACCATATTTAATAAGATCGGTAAACTCTCCACTCCACCGATAATAATGTTTACTGAAAGTTTGCAAAATATAGCTTTTCAATTTACTGACAAAAGTTATTTTTACCCATGGAGAAGAATATTTAACAAAAAATCTTTGTTTTTAACACATTTAATTGTAAATTTGTATTAAAAACTATAGGTGCCATTTTTCACAGCAGATATCTAGACCATGCTCAACTTGCATAACTGAAGCATTGTATTAATTGAATAGAATGTCCACATTTCACTCTTCCCGGGATCTGGCAGCCATCACCATAGTCACTATTTCCGTGAGCTTGGATATATATATATTTTTTTCTATATTTTTTAAAAATCAATATTTTTTATTTTAATATTGTGGGGTAGAGTTAAGGGTTAGGTATACAAATATGCTTTGATCAAGCACCCTTGTTGATAATGGGTATTTCCCCATCCCCAGACAGATATTGACTACCCCTAATCCCACCTCCTTTCCACTCCCTCCTCCCTCATAGTTTCCCACCACTATCAATCCTTTTCTTATAGTATTACGACAGATGTTCAAGGTCCACTATATGAGTGAGAACATGTGATTATCACATCTTTGTTTCTGTGAGAGGTCATTTAGTATTATAGACTCTAGTTCCATCCAGGTTGCTGTGAAATTCATGATTTTGTTCTTTTTTATGGCAGTATAGTATTCCATTGTGTATATGAACCACATTTTTTTAAAGCAGTCATCTTTTGATGAACATTATGATTTGTTCCAGGTTTCTACTATTGTGAACAATGCTGCAAAAAACATACATGTGCAGGTATCTTTTTTGTAGAGTGATTTGAGTTCTTCGGGTTTTATTCCCAGTAGGGGGATAGTGGGGTTATACGGGAGGTCGATATTTAGAACTTTTAGGAATTGCCACACTGTTTTCCACAGTGGTTGCACTAGTTTGCACTCCCACCAACAATGTAGAAGTGTTCCCTTTCCAGCAACTGTCATTTTTTGAGTTATTGATAATTGCCATTCTGACTGGAGTTAGGTGGTATCTCAGTGTGGTTTTGATTTGCCTCTCTTTGATGATTAGTGAGGTTGAACATTTCTTCATGTCTGTTGGCTGCTCAGATTTCTTCTTTTGAGAGGTGTCTGTTTATATCTTTTTCCCACCTTATAATGTGGTTGTTGATTTTTTTTCTTTTCAGCACGTATGAGTTCCTTGTAGATCAAAGATGTTAAACCTTTGTCAGACCTGAAGTTGGCAAATACTTTTTCCCAGTCTGTGGGCTGTCTCCCTGCTCTCCTGATGGTTTCTTTGCTTTTGCAGAAGCTTGTCAGTTAAATGAGGTCCCATTTGGCTATCTTATCTCTTGTGACCTGTGGGTTTCGGGTTTTGTTCAGGAATTGGATGCCACTTCCAATTTCCATAAGGGTGTGTCCTGCATTTTCTAAGCTTCTTATGGTTTGAGGCTTTACATTTAGATCTCTGATCCATTTAGAGTTAATTTTTGTGTATGGGGATAGATAGAGGTCTCATTTGAGTTTTCTGCATGTGGTCAGCCAGTTTCCCCAGCACCATTTTCTGAATAGGTTCTCCTCTCCCTAGTGGTAGGTGGTGGAGGCTTTGTAGAAGATGACTTGGTTGAGAAAATGAGGTTTTGCTTCTGGAATCTCAATTCTATTCCATTGGTCTAAATGCCAGTTCCTGTACCAATACCAAACTGTTTTGATAATTGTAGCTTTATAGTAAAGTTTGAAGTTTGGTAGTGTGATACATCCTGCTTTTTTTTTTTTTTTTTAAGCTGAGGATTGTCCTGGGTATTCTTTGTCATTTGTGTTTCCATATGAATTCCTGTATTGTTTTTTCTATCTCTGAGAAGAATATTGCTGGTAGTTGATGGGTGTTGCATTAAATCTGTAGATTGCCTTAGGTAGAATAGACATCTTTATAATGTTGATTCTTCCGATACTTGAGCATGGGATATTTTTCCACTTGTTTGTGTAATCTTTATTTTCTCTGAACAGTATTTTGTAGATTTCATTGTAAAGGTCTTTCACATATCTGGTTACGAAGATTCCAAGGTATTTCATTTTTTGTGTGTGTGGCTATTGTGAATGGGATTCTGTTTTCATTTGGGTTTCTGTTTGTTTATTATTGGTGTAAAAAATGCGATAGTCTTTTGCACATTTATTTTATACCCTGAGATTTTGCCTTTATCAGTGCAAGGAGGGTTTTGACAGATTCTCTTGGGTTTTCAAGATACACAATCATGTCCTCAGCCAAGAGGGATAACCTGACTTCTTCTTTTCCTATTTGAATACCAGTGATCGCCTTCTATTTTCTGTTTGCTCTAGCTAGGACTTCCAATACTATATTGAACAGGAGAGGAGAGAGTGGGCATTCTTGTCTTATTCCAGTCTTCAGGGGAAATGGTTCCAATTTTTGTCTGTTTAGGAGTATGTTAGCTGTGGGTTTCTCATAGATGGCTTTTACTATTCTGAGGTATGTTTCATGTATGCCTAGGTGTTCAATGGTTTTTTATCAGGGAGGGTGCTGGCTATTATCAAAAACTTTTTCTGTGTCTAATGATATAATCATGTTTTTTTCTGATCTCTGTTGATCTATTTAACTACGCTTTTTGTCTTGCAAATGTTGAATCAGCCTTGCATCCCAGGGATGAAGCCTACTTGGTCATGATGGATGATTTTTGACATGTGTTCCTGAATCCGGTTTGCTTGTATCTTGTTGAGAATTTTGACATCTATGTTCATCAAAGATATTGGCCTGTAGTTCTCTTTCTTTGTTGGGTCTTTACCTGGCTTGTTTATCAACGTGATGTTAGCTTCATAGAATGATTTGGGGATGGTTAAATCTTTCTCAATTGCCTGGAATACTTTCAGTACAATTGGTATCAGCTCTTCCTTAAATGTTTTATAGAATTCTGCTGAAAATTCATCTGGTTCGGGGATTTTTTTGGTAGATACTTCTCTTATTACATAGTCAACTTACTTGATTCCTATTGGTCTAAATAGTGTCTAGGTTTCTTCTTGTTTCAATTTTAGGCAGGTTGTGTGATATCAGAAAATCTTCCATTTCCTTTAGGTTCTCCAGTTTGTTTCCATACAAGTGTACATAGTAGTCTCTAATGATCTTTTGTATTTCTTCGAGGTATGTGATTTATCTTTTGTGTTTCTGATTGTATTGATTTGGGAGTTTTCTATTTTTTTTTTTTTTTTTGGTCAGTCTACCTGAGGGACCATTGATCTTCTTTATCCTTTCAAATAACCAACTTTTTGTTTCATTGATATTTTTATTATATTTTTTTCTTCTATGTCCTGGATTTGGGCTTTTATTTTGGTGATCTGGATTTTTCTGCTGCAGTAACAGTTTTGGTGGTCTTGCTTTTCCAGCTTCCTAAGATGACTTGTTAGGATGTTGATTTGTGATCCTTCCATTTTCTTCATGTGCATTTGTAGGGATATGAATTCATCCCCCTATTACTACAGCTTTCATGGCATCCAGGAGATTTTGTTAAGCTGTCTCTTCATTTTCATTTGTTTCCAGGCATCTGTCAGTCTCTGTTTTGATTTCATTGTTGACCCAGGAGTTTTTTAGCATCATGCTGTTTAGTGTCCATGTCTTTGTGGGTTTGGCAAGATTATTGGTGTTGATGTTTATTTTTATTCCACCGTGGTCTGAGAAGGTGCATGACAAAATTTCAATCTTTTGAAATTTCGAAGCTTATGCCTGGTTTATGGCCAAGTATGTGGTCGATCTTAGAGTATGCTCCATGTGGTGCTGAGTAGAATGTATATTCTAGCTTCGTTGGGTGGAGTGTTCTGTAGGTATCAACTAATTCCATTTGGTCAAGAGTCACATTGATGTTCCGGATCTCATTGCTGATTTTTTGTCCTGATGATCTGTCTAGGGTTGTGAGTGGGGTATTAAAGTCCCCAGTTATGATGGTGTTAGAGTGAATATCTTTCTTTAGTTTTCCTAGAAGCTGCTTTATGAAAGTTGGTACTCCTATGTTAGGTGTATATATGTTTAGGATAGACATTTCTTGTTGATAGAGGGAGCCTTTTATCATTATGTAGTGGCCTTCTGTCTCTTTTTTAATTTTTGATAACTTAAATGGTATTTCGTCTGAAATTAGGAACATGACTCCTCCTTTCATTTGTGCTCCATTCGCCTGAAAATTTGTTTCCCAGCCTCTTACTTTGAACCTATGTGTGTCCTTTCTAGTGAAATGGGTCTCTTGTAAGCAGTTTATTGTTGCCTGGTGATATTTTGCCATTGTATGTATTTTCAGTGGTGCATTTAGCCCATTCACATTCAGGGTATTTATTGAAATGTGAGTGTTGGTCCCTATCATAGAGTTCTTATAGAGTTGTTGTTCCGCTTGGTTTGTTGCCTTTCTTTTGGTTTTGGATTGGTTCATGTGTATTTTATTCTTTTTCCTGTACTCTTGTGAAGAACGTTTTTCTTTTTTCCTTTTCTTCTGTTTAGTACTTTGTTCAGTGTTTCATGTAGAGGTGGTCTGGTGGTAGCATAAGTTCCTAAGGATTGGATATCTTGGAAAGACTTAATTCTCCATCACTGATGAAGCTTATCTTGGCTGGGTAGGTTATTCTTGGTTGAAATTGTTTATCTTTTAGGACTTTGAAGATAGGGCTCCAAGCTTTCCTAACCTGAAGGGATTCTGTAGATAAATCTGCTGCTATTCTAATTAGTCTTCCATTGTAGGTGATCTGACCTTTTTCTCTTGCTGCCTTTAGTCGTTTTTCTTTTATACCTACTTTGGTTAGGCAAATTATTATGTGTCTGGGAGTTGGTTTTCTCATTTGTTGTCTTGCAGGGTTATCTCTGAATGTCTTGTGTGTGAATTATTGCATCATTGATAAGATAAGGGATGTTTTCTTCAATAATCTCATGGAATGTTTGTTCCAAGGTAGTTACTGTTTCTCTTTCTGTTTCAGGAAGGCCAATTACTCTTGGCTTCTTTCTCTTGAAGTAATTGCTCATATCTTGAAGGTTTCATTCTGTCTTTTTAAACTTGTTTTCTGTGTTTTTAAATGTTTGGGTTAGTTCTATATTTTGGTGTTCAATCTCTGAGATTCTTTCTTCTGATTGACTAAATCTGCTTTCCATGTTTATTTGTTTGTTATTTATTTCATTCATGGTATTCTTTATTACTGTTATCTCAGTTATCAACTCATTCTTAGTTTCTTCTTGTCTCTCCTCAATTCTTTTTAAACTCTACATTAATGTCTTGATATCTAGGTGTGTAGTTTGAGACCAGTCATTCTGGGGGCTCTTCATTGTTTGCATTCTGATGTCAGTTTTCTCAATGTCTGCCCTCCCAGGGGTCTGGGAGAGACCCATATTCTTCTTTCGGTTTTTCTTCATTTGTGTAGATTTTGCTCTTTCCCCTCCTTTACCTCCCCTTCTTTAATTCTCTTTTTCAGGGAAGGTGGGGTTGCTTTTCTTCGCTTGTGCGTTTTCTTTTCTTCCTTATGAGCGTCCTCTGACTTTGTTCACTTTTGAGGTTGGAGTGTGGTCTGTGGGCTGTACTTTTTGCAGTTCTGAGGTTTAATTGAGGGAGATGCTGTGATTCAGAATGTGTCTGCTGATTCCAGCATCCACCAACAGGTGTATGGGCACACTGCAACCTATTTCCCACTGCCTTACAATCTGTGTGTCCAGTGGGAAGTAGGTTTGGTCCCTGGAACAAAAGGAGGTATGAAAGAGGAAAATAATGGAAGAAAGTACAGTCAGTAGGGTGTTAGAAATAGAGAAGAGTGAGTGGGAAAACAGACATACATACCAACTAACAGGTGAAAAACAGACACAAGGACAGAGAGAAGTGAAAAAGACACACACGCAAAATTCCCTAAAGCATACCAGTAACCAAACAAAGACAGTCTAATAAAATCATGCCTTTTGATGCATTTTCCTCAACACAAACAGATAGTCTAAATCAAAAAGGAAACAAAAAGTGAACAAAACCAACAGTCAAAATGACAAAATCAAAAGTCAAAATAAGAAATCAGACTAGCTCTGGAGTCTTTCCTGAGTGTCTAAAGTTTCATCATCTCTAATCTCCAGACTCTCCCCTTTGCTTTCATTGCAGGCACCTAGATTTACTCGCAGCAAGGGTTTGTTCTTTAAGCATGCTGCCTGAGAGGTATGCAATGCTGAGTTGCCTGCATCTGATTCAGCATAGGGGTGGGGATTTGTCTCCTGTTTAGCAATGTTACCTTAGGAACTGAGGTGGAAGCTGCTCAGAGGTGGGCGGGGCACTGCAAATCTCAGCCTGGAAAATGACTAAGGTGGGCAGCTCTTTTTTCATGGATGCTTTCTTGCCACTCTTCTGGGTCCCTGGGCAATCTACCATGATGGGCTGTGGTGGCATGCAAAGCGCTGGGTATCAACTGCACAGCTGGGCACCGGATCAGTGTGCCACCAGCAGGCTGGCGTGGAGGAGGAAGCTGGGTGTTCCCTCCTCTAGAGTTGAGAGTGGTTGATCACCACTTTCTTAAGATCTGCTCTTCCCTTACACAAGCATGGGGTCTTACGCTGGGTGTCTCAGCCAGGGTGGGCCCAGAGCTCCAAAGGGCAGGTTGTGAGTGATGAGAGTGGCTTTGGGCCCCTAATAGGGTACTTCAGCCAGAAATGGAGCTAGTATCTCTGAGGGGCGGGTGCCTAGAGCCTCCTTGAGTGACTGACGGCTTGGCACTGGGTGAGATGATGTAGCCAGGGAGAGAGCTGAGATTCCCATGCAGTGGACAGGGGCCATGTATAGTGGAGCAGCAGCAGCCGAGGGTCACATTATCTGGTCCTGCTTGGGACCAAGGGTCCCTGGGCCCCAGACCAGTGTGGCTGGTGGTGGGCAAAGGGATGGGGGAAGGAAATTAAGAGTCTTTTTGGGAACTCATATTTGGAGAAACTCACAATTCCTCCTATGTCATTGCCATGTTACCAGAAACTTGAGTTTGGAAATTTTAGATTCTGCATATCATTGGAATTGTGCAGTATTTGTATTTCTGTGAAGCTTTAAAAAAATCTGATCATAATGTCCTTAAGTTTCATCCATGTGTTCCCATATAGCAAGATGTCTTTAATATTAAGGCTGAATAATATTATGTTTCATGTACCTACCCAATTATTTATCCATTCAATGATGAATAGATATTTAAGCTGCCTACTCATCTTGGTCCATTGAGAATATTGTGATACAAAGTGGAGTGAACATATCTCTTTGTGATCCTGATTTCTATTCTTATGAATAAATATCTTAACATAGGAATCAACATTCACACTAAAGTCCTATATTTAATTTTGTAAGGACTTGCCATGCTGCTTACCATAGAAGCTGTACCATTCTACATTTCCACCAACATCAAAGGGTTCAAGAGTTCTCTCTTCTCCAAACACTCAGCAACATGTTTATAAATAGTAGTCATTCCAGTTGTTGCAAGGTTACATTTAATGGAATTTTTATTTGTGTATTTTTGATTAGTAGTGATGTTGACCCCTGTCCTCATGTCTATTAGCCATTTGTATCTCTTTTCTCAGCAAACATTCTATTACTTTTTTCTCCATTTTGGAAAGTTTATACAATTTTACTTATGAGTTGTACGTGTTCCTTCTATATTTCGTATTATCTTTTTTCAGCTACATGGTGTGCAAATGTGTTACTCTATTCTGTAGGACACAATAGCTTCTTTGCTGTGCAATAGGTTTTCCATGAAATGTAGTCCCACTTTCTCATAGCTGTTCTTGTTGTTTGTGATTTTAATGCCAAAAATCACTATCAGTGTTTTCTTTTTTTCATTTTGAGCTGACTTTTGTGATAAGTTCAGCATAAAATCTTAATTCTTTGAATGTGGCTATCCAGCTTACCTAACTTTTTGAGGAGACTCTTATTTAGTAATTGTGTATTCTTGATGACACTGTTGAAATATGCTGACTATAAATATATTGGTTCATTTGATATTTCTCCATTATATTTCATTGTTCTATATGAATCTAATTAGGCCAGTTGCTTCCTGTTTTTTATTATTCTATTTTTGTAATAAACTTGAAATCTGAAAGTTTACTGTCTCCAGCTATATGCTAGGATATGTCTAGTTGAACATAAGACCTTGAATTTTGTTCATTTTCCCATATATTTTATCATAATTTTATATATTATTCTATAGTGTATATCGTATGGATTGATTTAAAGGTTTTGAAACATTTGTTTATCTCAGGAACAAACCAAAGTTTTCTGTGGCATATGAGCCTTTTAATATGCTGTCAAATTTGGTTTGCTATTATTCTGTGGGTTTACTTTTTTCTATTTGTGTCCATTAATGATATCAGCCTGTCCCTTTTTGGTGATGACTTTGTCTTACTGGTGGTAATGTAATGTCACAAAAAGCGTCTAGAAGATTGGTAACTAATATATTTTTGAAAGAGTTAGAGAAGAGTTAACATTACCTCTTTAAATATTTGGTAGAAGTCAATTCAGTGAACTATTTGATCCTGGACATTTATTTTTGTGTACTGGCTTAAATAACTTAAATATTATGTCTGTTCAGACTCTATTTGTTCACTATTCCTGTTCCTTGTTGTACATTTCTGTATAGTTCCTGGTGGTCTCCACTGCAGATAGTTTTCAAGCCTCATTATTCTATCAACATCACCATAAGCCTCACTCTCTATAAAATGAGGCAGGGAGTTTCTCTCTTCCAAGACCTCTATGTTAATTATCACAGGATTGGGATCCTGATAAGACAATGAGTCTGGCCTCTTGTCTGTTTTGCACACATGTACTCTCGCTCTTCTTCCTTCTGCCTTGGGATGACACAGCCAGAAGACTGTTGCCAGATATCAGACTCCCCATCTTCCAGAACTGTAAGAAATATATTTATTTCTTTGTGAACTGCCCCATCTGTGATATGTTTGCTATATCAATGCAACATGGACTAAGACAAACATTGTTACAAAAAGTTCAGCTGTTGTTATAACAAATATCTCAAACCCGGAGAAGTGGCTTGCGATTACACACTGAGGTATGATGGACTTGTGCTGTCCTGTCCACCACTACTTGCTTACATTACCTCCACTACAATCCCAAGACTCATGACACTGGGTTTCAGAAGACCAGCTCTTTAGTTAATGGTGAATTTTTCTTTTGCTTCCCTCTGTTCATAGTGAACTATTTACCCCTCAGACCATTCTCTGTAAAGCTCTCCTTCCACGAATCACAAATTTTCTTCTCCAAATTTATGGAAACTGTTTTTCCAGACCTGACATTTAATACTGGTGACTTGGAAAACAAGAAACAGATATTTCTGTGACATAGAAGCTCTCTCACCAAGACCAGATTGCTAATCTGGTGTGCCAGATAGCTGAGATTTTATGAGCTGCCTCTGCTTATAGCACTGAGTATAATTTGCATTCCTCACTGTGCTCCCTGAAGGACAGAGCCTATAGATCCAGTTATGTGCTTCCAGACACTCAGTTGTATACATGACATAACAATTAACCGGTTGCTACTCACTTGGAAAACGCTGGAAATTATTACCATCTGAGCTGAAATGCTTTCTTTTTTAGGTTGACATAACAATCTTTGAATATATTGCTGGTGGTGCTGTTTTCAATGAAGGTGAATTACCCAAGTCAAGTGAGCCAGGAGAGCAGTTAAAATTATGACACTTTTAGACTGGACCCTTTGTTGAAGCTTACTTTGTCTAAATTCAATGTGGCTATGACACCTAGTTTCTTCCTTGAAAATTTCGAATATTCAAAAATTTAAACATAATCTAGCAAATAAGAGAAGTAGAATGAAATGAGCACCGAACAATTTAGATCATCCTGGATTCATGGAGGATATTTCTTTAGCATATGTGTTAGGGTAGACCAGCCAAAGTGGGGTTGTACAATACAGTGCTGGTTGGAAGATGCAAATAATTGCTCAATAAGGTTAGAAAAATTTTATTTAGATGGTAAATTAGAGGAAAAGAGTGGATCCACCTCCTCAAGATTGAAGAGGGGACTGAGCACTGATGAAGTGTTTGGCCTTGAATATTTAAACCTGGTTGCTTTTAAGACTTCCTAGAAAAGTCTGGAAATAGGAGCATTCCTGACAATGTAAGAAAGTGGGGGGAATGTTGATTTTATGGCAATTGACTGTCCATGATTGCAGCAGCCAGATAGGTGATTACCTAGACAGGGAGAGTAGAAAAGGATCTGAAAAACAAAATTTCAAGGCAAAAACATTAAGCTTCTAAACTTCTTGGATTTGGGTAACAAGAAGGCTTTTAGCAGAGAGAGTGTTTTCATAGGAAGATTGTAGGAGGGCAGAAGTCATTATAACAGCTCATGTCTTTTATGTCAATGTCCCAAAGGTTTGCTATGCAAGATAACTAGAATCTCATCCTTGGAGCAAGATGTTATTTATAAAATCCCAATACACTTTACTTAGGGAATTTACAGTTTTACTCATTGGACATTTTGCACAGTGAAGTTAACTAAACTTACTTCAGAGAAATAGAAGCAGAGACAATTGCATAATAAACTATTATTTATTAAGCTATACCACTAATTGGTAGTTATAACACAACAAAATGTAAGTCAATATCCAGCTGTCTGCCTGCGATGGACAAGGTGAACCCATTTTGGCATTACACCTTTTCAATATACATTACCAGAAGTAGGTCACATGGACATACTTCCAAAGTCATTCTTGATTCTTGGTCGCAGTGGATTTACTGACTAGTTTATCCAAAACACCTTCTACCCCTGAATAAGAGGCAATTAAGCTAGGTGAATTTGACCCTATGTAGAAGATGATTCTTCCCAAGATCATAGTCAGCATCCTTTCCTCAGGAAAAGTCTCAGAGACAGAGAACTCCCCTCACCCTCACCTTCACCTTTTCTCATGAAAACAACTTCCACATGGAAAGTGTCACTTAATCAAATGAAACCACTGCACACATTATTTAAACTCACGTTCTTGCTCAACCTCTTTTTGTTAGAGTCATGGTTCTTATGTGCAAAAATATGACATACTTGTTCTTCCTCCTTTTTTGTAAGCTCCCAGGTGTGAGAGTCTCAGGGATTCAGACATGAAAGTATGGAGTGTTGCATCTGAGCCTAAGGTTCACTGAGGTGTTGGGTTGTTGGTGAGCC
This sequence comes from Carlito syrichta, assembly GCF_000164805.1. Classification (NCBI taxonomy): domain Eukaryota; kingdom Metazoa; phylum Chordata; class Mammalia; order Primates; family Tarsiidae; genus Carlito; species Carlito syrichta. Next base: position 71,616 of record NW_007259441.1, read on the forward strand.
AGTGACCATTAGCAGATTTCCAAGCCTTCTTAAGTGACCATTATTTGTGAGCCATGTGTTCTCTCCTCTTTTCAGAAGAGAGTGCACCCACTTCTCAGTGACTGTGGCCTGCACAGTGGACAAGATCCAGGAGATTTAGCCCTCTTTGGGTCAACTACACTTTTAGTGCCCCCATAGACTGTACGCATAAGCAACGGACACCATTCCCTTGGTAGTTTTGTTCTTACTAGGTCTCTTATGGGCAATTGGAGTTTTGTCACTAATTCCAACTGTCATTGGGGGTACCTTTTTAGATTTCTGGTTCAGCAGACCTCCATGTTAGCATTTTGTGCATTTTTAAAATGCTTTGGATTAAAAAATTTAAAATTTTCTTTTCAATAGGTTGTACATATGAAACTTCTGACAATTTCTTTGTTTGCAACAGTCTGATGCAAAACCCTTTAGGTTGAACAAACCATGTGGATTTGAAATGAATAAGTTGCTAAATAACAGTTTTAATTGTAGTGTAAAGACAATTGGGTGACAGTGATTAGTTCCTATCCTTATGGTATGCAAACAGAGTACCCAGTATTTTAGCCATTAGGCAGGAGAAGTACTAGGTTTAGTAAAAGAGATTTAACCTGGTGGGAATGGCCAGTTCTCAAACCTTATAATATCACGCAGGGTTTTTAGCATTTAAAGCATTAACTGCCTCATAGGGAGGGTGCTAGTTAGGCAAAACAGGTGACTTAACCGTCTCTTTATAAAATACAACATTAGTGAGGGTGATATAACAAATACTGGTGTTATCTGGTATTAATGTTATAACATATGGTGAAGTTGAAAGTAAGATTTTAGTAGAGCACTTGCAAGTTTGGTTGGAAAAGCAGATTTAAATGACAATTTATTTTTTTAGTAAGTTAACAGGAACAATTGACACATGATCCTTTTACTTTTGTCCAGGAGGAGGGTGGATTGTCCCAGTTTAGGTTTAATTGGAGAGAGATTTATCATAAATAAAAAAAATTGGCTTTAATACTTTTTTGTCCCAGTCGCCAGTTAACCCTGTGGAAACCTGAATGGTTTCCTAAGTATACGTGCCAGAGAAGGGTTGGGGGAGAGCAGGCAGCACATGTCATTTGACTTGATGCATTTAGTAGGTCTACCAGCAGGTGTTGTCAAGCAGTGGGTTAGTAGAGAAGAGAGACTGGTGGCCAGGTTCAGGCATCATGCCTGTGGATGCTGGACTCTCTTCCACAGGTAAAGGTGGAGGGTGGGAAGGAAAAAAGAAGAGCAGGAAGGAACTAAAGGAGAGTGGAGTAGCAAAAGTAGATTACAAGAGACAGAAGAAGTTAAGCCAGTTGAGTCAGTGTCTGAGTTGTTAGAGGAAAAGCAGGAAGGAGGTAAAGTAATCACAGAAGGCATGTGGGATGGTTACTGCAGCAACTAGCCAGGAAGAGGAATGAAGGCACTCAGAATAGGCACTGGAGACTGAGAGGAGAATCAGAGATGTTTATGCCCAAAGTCTCGAGTGGAGTAGCCTCCTAAAACCTGAGCTTCGAACCTCAGTTTCAAGTTGCTTTTGTAGATCTTTTTTAGTTACAACATACATGGGCTTGTCATTGGTGGGTTTACAATCTTCAATTTAGGACCAGGGGCAGTTACTTCCACAACAAGCATTGAAGCAGACATTTTTACGGACATTTCCATATGAGGTGTAATAAAGCATGCTTAAAGAAGAAAAGATTGCAGATAAGGGAAATAGCATGCAGCTGCTTACTTAAAGCATGTATACAGAAGCACAGATGACATTCAACTGCTTGCTTACAATAAGACCCTTGATGTCAGGTTTCCTGGTAAATTCCTGTTTTTCTAACAAGACTACCACAGGAAAAACAAGGGGTCTAGGTGGTGCCATTTTGCAAACCTCAAACCTTTTACACTTGTGACAGCAATAAAGGTCAAGTTAAAGGAGAGTAGCACAGACAAGAGAGTTGCCTTGGGCCCATCTCATAGTTACCTGGACAGTATTGAACAGATGCTTAGGGCAGATGCTCCTCTTAGTGAGAGGGTCCCAAGATGTTTTAGAATGAAAATAAATGCCAATGGTGAGTCTTTTTTATGACTCATTGAGCATTCCCCATTGAAGCAACTTAGAAAGAAAATAGTGGGAGAGTGTCCTAAGAACTGCATCTGAGAGATCCAAGAGAGAAAATGTCCATTCACCACCTAAGTCTGGTGTCCCAGACAAAGGAGGGTGGAATAAGACCATCCATCCATCACCTATCCCCTGCATAGGGTGGAATCAGAAACCACCCACACCGTCAACCAGCAGCCTGAGCAGAGGTTCAGAGGAATTACCCTATGCGGATGTGAGAATGAGTGAGAGAGAGCATCCTCTGTCTCCTCTACCCATCAGAGACAGCGTTTTAGCCACTTGTGCTGCGCCTGTTCCAACTTGCCACAGAGGGTCCCAAATCCCAATGCTTCCCAAGGAAAGAGGAAAGAAAGAGTGACCTTTAAGAATGGCTTCGTAGACCTCCCTCTGTTGACCCGTTAAACAATGAAACTCGCCAAAGATGGTGTTTCGTACAGAAAGGATAGGCGATGTGGGCCTCCACTGGATGTAACTCATCTTCAAGCAGAGAAAGAACAGAGATGAGTAAGTGAAAGACAAGAGCTGAGTTCTTCTCCTCTCACCTGGTAGAGTGCTCATAGTCCAGGACCCTCTTTTGGGGGCCTTTTTGTCTTTCCAGGGAGTGGTGCTGACAAAAACAAAAACAGAAACAAAAAAACAGTCAGTTGCCCACTGAGATCTAGTCTGGTGCATGGAGGGGCTCGGGAGAGCTGGGCTACAGGAGGAAGTAGAGGATAGAATTTATTCTTTCACCCTGTCTGGCCCAAGAGGTCAGTTGTCTTTTCTTGGGGATTCCAGACACACTGGGGAACTGTACTGACCAGAACTGCCAGTTGTCACCAAGTTCCAGCACGGTCCACAGTTAGACACAAGTTTGAAGACAAGAAATAGAGAAAAGAGTTGTGGAGGGGATTTACTCATGCCTGGTCACCAGATGAAAGGGTCAGCTGAGGTAAGGTGGCCCAGAGCCAATCCTGTAGCCATGGGAATATGCAAGATTGCAACCAAGTTAAAAGTAGAAAGAAGTAAATGTTATTATTCATCTTTCACAGTTTGGAAAGGGGGCTGACACTCAGAAGCCAGAATGGCCTTGAAGGACCACGAAATGGGCATATTTAAGGGCTTTTGTGTAGGGGAATTTTGGTCTCAAGGAGTGTCCAGGGTTGTGGGTCATTGACATTGATTGTAATCACACGAGTCTTAGCTCTTGAGGAGGTGGACATTAGTATCTCATACTGACAAGTGGTGTGCTAGATGGGAGAAGAAAAGGGGAGGGGATCTTCCTGCAAGAGACTTGTCAGGTATTTGCAATTTGCAAGCTTTCTGACCAAAGTTGATCTTATTATCATTTTTATGGCTTTGACTTTCTTCTTTGACAAGAATCTGAAAGTATACTTGAGATTATTATGCTAAATCAGGAATTGAAAGGTTGTGCTGTCCTGGTCTTCCATCTGATGGAGATTTCCCTGGGGGTGGGAAGCTGTTGCTTCTTTGGCCTGCAGGAAAATGTCTAAACACTTTATGCCTCTGCTGAAGTAAAAAGTTTAAACTAAGAATAAACTAAGTTTCTTCTAGGTATCTATAGATTACTACTTTCATAAAGAAAACTCCACCAACACAGACTATTAGGTTTTTGTTCTTTGAGTGTAGGATTGGGTTCATCTGTCTCAGGCTTTGGTCACACACTGATGCAAACCCTCCAAGGACTTGGCAGAAAGGTTAATGAGTTACCTTTTTCAGAAGAGGTGACAAGGACCTTTCAAGTGTTGGGGACAATTTTGACTTCAAAATATGTAGCTGCAAAGACTGAAGAGTCACAACATTGCTCTCACACATTCTTTTCCTTTCTAGGAGAGGCAACAAGGAGAGTACAGGAGGAGGAGAAGTCAATGTGTTCATCAAGGAATAAAACACGTGCTGGGAAAGAGAGGAAACCTTTCTCTACACAGACTTGTAACTTGGACTGGGCCTGCACTTGGTGGGTTCTCACACATCCTGGTGAGGTTACTAAAATTTTCTATTGTGAATGTGCAGATATTTATAAAAAGATTTTGGAAAGTGGTCAGGTCAAAGTGAAATAAACTTTTGGCAGAGAGGGACTAAAAACAATTAAAATCATTCCTGTAAAAAAATCAACATGCAAGCTCCAAACCTGCTAGACATGGAATTTGAGACAACCAAATAGTCACAAGCTGCTTTCCTGTAAGTGCAAGATAATGATGAATTCACAACATTACACCCACATTCTCTCTTTCTGAATTGGTTTACAATCCCTGCTTGTCATGTATATGCTGGAAACAATTTGTTCTTTAAAAATCTGGTTTCCTAAATACAACTTTGCAAATTCCAAAAACAAATGCATAGTCATTCAACCCGACGTTCCCCTTACTTAAACTAACATATAAAACACTTCTCCTGTTTCTCCAAGTTGCTCAGTCTTGAATCTTTAGCCTGCTGAGTCATGCCAGTGCTAATAAAACACTTTTTTCTAAAATAGCCTTGGTGTCACAGTCTCTCTGTTTTGCCAAAATATTTCTTAGTGCATTGGTCAGAAAATAGAGGTTTCAGAGATGGTGTGTTCCACCTCCTTTTTCATCGTGGTACAACTCCCAGAGGAACAGGAGAGGCAATCTCCCCAGGCAGGCAGTGGGCCTTTTGATCCATTGGACGGAGATCCCTCCTGGCACACTGAAGCTTGGATCTCGAAAGCACAGTGACCCAAAAGTTATGCAAAAACTGGTGTCAGGAATAAGACATGACAGAATGGGTAGGAACAAGGGCCTTTGCAAAGACCTGCCTGTATATGGGAGAAGGGAAGCTTAATCAACTCCCAGAGTTTGCTAGTAGTCTTCTGTCTGATGAAACGAACTGAAAGGCAGTGGAAGGAAACACTGTCTTGAGTAGAACCTGTTGACTCCTAATATTAGAGTGGAGGGTTGGAGAAAATACTATGCAGTTGCATGAAAATGAGATAGTGAATGGATTCTGACCTGAACAAATGGTCAAAACAAGTGTTGAGTCCTGATCTAAGCTGTTAACGACCTCATACAGCTGAAAGCATCCCCTGTCATAGGGTTAATCTGGGTTGGGGGTTTGTACCAACATGCCAATTACTAAGAGGTGTCTGAAATTTATCTGTGAGAAGTATAGGTGGGAGAGGATGAATAAGCAGTTTCCCATATTCCCCATTCCTTTATTTTTGTGGACTTGCCATCTTTTGGGGGAGGAAATGGGTGGAAATCAAAGCAAGAATACCCCTCATGATTATATGCTTAATAACTTTGACAAATATTTCTGTGGATATTGTTATGTTGCCAAACTGTCACAGAGAAAGCTCTGTATGTTCTGTGAAATATATTGGCTCTCTTTCAGAGTTGGATGGCTGCCAGAGTGTTCCTTAGAAACAAAAACCTTTAGAGGAGTATATAGAATTATAGTAGGAGAGCCAGGTCACCCAAACCAATTTCCTTACTTTGATTGTTGGCAGGATGCTGTCCTTGCATGGCCCTCTTGGCTAAAAGCTTGCTGGTAAGAGAATTACAAAATTATGGTAGCCCTCAAAACATCCCAGTTCAAATGCCCACCAGAATCTTATGAGTTGTCCAACAAGTCAGTGTTGGCTGATGAACCAGAAACCCCACCACCTTATTCTCCATTTTACCCACCTTTGCCATGTGCTCCAATATCATGAGCCACTGTTAGGGACTCACAGTTTGAATTCACCCACAAGCCTAGTACATCTCTTGACTACTTGCTCTGACTCCCCACATTTCACCCAGAAAGCAGCTGCCAGAATGCATATCTCACATCAGGACAATGCCATAGTGCCACTGATGGAGACTAGGGGACCTATTTTTTATGATCAAGAAGACCAGATCCAAGATGGGCAATGCACATTTGTGTGCCAGCCTTTCAGCAACACAGACCTCCTGAATTGGAGATATCTTACACTTTCACAGAAAAGCCTCCAGCTATGATTGACTTAATAGAGTCCATTATCCAGACCCATAAGCTGACCTGGGCAGACTGCTGCCCACTTCTTCTCACACTATTTAATACTGAGAAGCATCAGAGGATTACACAGGAGGCTATAAAATGGCTAGAGGAATATGCCCCAGTTGGAGCACCCAATGCTGGCATATGACCAAATTTAGTTCCCAGAGGAGGACTCCAATGGGACCCCAACAGTAACCAGGTGCTGAAAATGCTTGAAAGGTATCAGGAGGCCCTCCTTGGAGGTATAAGAGAAGGAAAGGAAAAGTTCATAAATATAAACAAGTTCTCTGAGGTGGTCCAGGGAACTGACAAAAGTACAAACCAATTCTATGAGAGACTCCGTGGAACTTTTCAGCTATACACCCCCTTGACCCAGAGGCAACAGAAAATCAGCATATGGTAAATGCAACTTTTGTCAGATTGTCCCAGGGTGATGCTACTGCAAGGATTCAAGAATTCACCAACCATCTTCAGCAGGGCACTAGCCTCAGATTTCAACGAACACAACAACTGTTCATCCTTCTGTGGAAGGCAGTTTACATGGTCTCGAAGAAAAAGATCAAATATGTCAGGAAAATGTTAAGTATCTAGGTTTCTAGGTTTTCATTTGACTCAAGGCCAGCACCAACTGGTTCCTGAAATAAAACAGTCGGTGTGTTCAATTCCAGGCCCAACTACCCGGTGTGAAATCTAGGAGTTTTGGGGGGCTGCGGGATTCTGTAGAATTTGGGCACCTAACTACTCCATCATGGCAAAACCCCTCCTTGAAGAGACAAAGAGGGATGAACAGGAGTCTCAGCTGTGAAAAAAAATCAGTAAAGGCATGTAAATAAATTAAAAAGGCCAAGAATCTCATTTAGACTAGATCCAACTTCTGCCAATAGTCCTTTTAAGGGTAAGTTCTAGCCCCACAAAGAAAACAAGTGTCTCATGTTTTGAAATTTGTTATGGGCAACCACCCCTCTTTTTAACGGTGTACAGGGAGTCTTAAAGAAGTTAAAAAATATTACACTAAAACAAGAAAGGCAAGGCATAAGTTCAGCCTTCCATTTTCTGATGCCCATTCTTCTAAATCAGGTGATAAAATATAGGCAAAACAAACAAAAATGAATGTACAGCCTCTAAAATTCCTCTGTAGTGACACATTTACTGCCCTTTTGTGTATCCCAACTGCATTAAAAGTAGGAGAAATAGTTCCCGGGATCCAGGAAAGCAGAGTTAAGCCTGCCTCCCAGGTCTGGTAGTGCACCAAAAATCCCTCAACTCCCCTTAAGCTGATCCTCCAGAAAGTCAGATAGACTGACAGAAAACCCAAAATGGAGTCCCCAAGCTCAAATCTAGCTACTCTAAACTTGTCTAAAGTTTGAGGATTCATCGACCTTGCCTCAGCCACACACCAGACACTGCCTGATTTATGCACTGCAGAAACTTGAGAACGCAAGGGAATCAACACTTTACTGATAAGCCATTGTGTCTAAAAGTGCATGCCTATGCTTAGTCAGCCTTTGTATTTGCCAATTGCTATACTGTTTGTTGTTTTGTTTACTATAGGACTGGCAGAGCTAACCCCTACAAATTGGATATGTTGGGAAAAGACTTCACTAGCATTTCTGTTCTTTCTTATAATAGAAAGCTTTCTTTATGGGGGACCAGCACCCCAGAAGAGATTCAGAGGGTCCCTGGAAGGTAGGGCAGCATCAGCGAATATTCTGGGAGAATAGAAGGGAAGAAAGAGACTGGACTCTGTCTAGTGCAGAAGCCGATTCTGTAGTAGGGATGGATATTAAAAGAAAGCAAGATGGAGGCATAGATATAAAGAGGAAGAAAGAGAAAGAAAGAAAGTGGACAATTGTTCAGTGAAATGAGCAGAAGTCATTTATTGGGAACAAACGTGAGTCTTTTATCCCAAATTTTCACATGTCAAATCACAAGACTTTCACGTGAGCACAAAGCCAGGTAGGTGAGGAGCGTCCCCCACTCACCAGGCGTTTCCTTAGGAATAAGGAAGGACGACCCCAATCAAATCACAAGAGTTTTACATGAACACAAAGCCAGGTGGGTGGAGGCATCCTGACTCACCAGGCGTTTTCCTTAGGATGAGAAAGGACAATCTTAATCAAATCACAAGAGTTTACATGAACACAAAGCCAGGTGCGTGGGAGGGGATCCCCCTCCCACCAGGCATTTCCCCCCAAGCATGAGGAAGGACAATCTTAATCAAATCACAAGAGTTTACATGAACACAAAGCCAGGTGGGGGGGCATCCCCGCCCACCAGGCATTTTCCCCAAGCATGAGGAAGGACAATCCCAAAATTATCTCACTGTTCCTTATGCTTGGTTTACATTCCTCAAAATCAATATAACAGTTTTAATATCATAAAATCCTAATAATCAATAACTTCTAAAACTTATGCATTCCCAACACCTAATGACTGACTTAAATCCTAATACCTTTCTATTCTGTGCTAACTTTACCTGTACTATAAAAAACTCTTAATTATAGGTCAGACCAGTTCCTAAAGAATGTGGCCCAGTCCTAAGGTCATGCTGGGCCATTTCCAGGAACAATTGATTATGCTCTCTTAACAAAATGGTTATTCTAAAATCCTATGTATCTATCTTAATTTCTATAAAAGTTTCTAATTCCTAATCCTGATATACAAGACTGATCATCAGCAATAAAGCTTCTAAAATAAAACCCAAATACAAACTGTAATTGTACTAAAGCCAAAATCACAATTAGTAGAAAGTGGGAACAATGAAATTTCAAAAGTTAACTGTATTCTTATAAAACCTTAAAGTATCATGTTTGATCATGTTTGGACTAACATAATTCCCTGACATAGCATGACCTATTCTAAAATACTTTCTATGAATAAAATAAATTCAGTTTCTATTATAAGTAGAAAAAATTTACACTAATTTTAACTAAAGAACCATATTAAAAGAATGCAGCTCAGCCCAAAATGTACGCTGGGCCCTTAGGAATGTGGTCCAGCCCAAAGTTCATGCTGGGCCATTTCTGGTAACCCTAGATAACCATGTAAAGCTGGAAACAGCTCTCTAAATGTTTATACTAATTTTACAAATATATTTTTAAATCTTATAAGAAGCTTGTATCATGTATAAGACTCCCAAATGTGATCTGAGTTTGAACAGTTTAAAGCTGAAACTGCAGTCTGTGAGAAGTGGGAACATTGGATCCCTAGAGTCAGCCATGCCTGTCATATTCTCAGAACTTCATGCTTAGATCATCAAAATCCCAGCCAGTGGGTAATGCTAAACAACAAAGAAAGGAGGAGGGAATGGGTCTTCAGCTCCTGAACCAGTCTGGTGGTCTCAAGGACCGCAGCCCGCCTGGATCCCTAACGCTCAGGCAGGCCTCCACAGATGACTCCCAACATTTCTTGTGCTTTTATGTACTTCTGCCGAATTTGCATGTCTATCGCTTACCCCATATACTCAGCATGTAAATGCATGGAAACCATCTGACCAGATGTAAGAGTATTCCATCATTATTCATCCCAACCAGAAATTTGTTATACTTAAAAACATATCTGTATATATAATGGCCAGCTATACTTTACTGGATTATCAAAAAAGAGCTACGAGTACACAAAAGCTGGTGTTATAACTTGTAGCACCTTCTGAATCACAAGAGGACACAGATGTTTAAGTTATTCCACAGAATAAACCAAAGAAATATGGCTCCTTTGAACACACAGGGTGTTATTTTGGTTCCACCCTCAGGGGAACTTTTCCAAACATCTCCCTCCTCAGGTCTCTCCAATGCCAGCAGGTTTTAGGTTAGACTTTATCTCCAAAACTTCCATTGACTCTTGCCTGTTGCTTCTCACCACAGCCTCTACTGCTTTTTGTATTGATATATAACATTTGTACATAGTTATAGTTACATGAGATATTTTGCGTGAAATTATATTTTCAATGATGAAGTCAGGGTACTTGGAGTTTTTTGTTTTTTTTTACTTTTAAAAATTTTTATTGTGAAGATGTGGGGTACAATTCAGGGTTAGGTATACAAACATTGATCATGCAGGTACCCCTGTTAATGAAGTATGTGCCTCCCTCCCCTAGCAGTTTCCCTCAACTGCCAATTCACCCCCCCCAACAGTTTCCCATTACTGCCAATCACTTTCTTATAGCATTATAATTGTTCAAGATCATCTTATGAGTGACAACCTATGGAACTCTGTTCTTTGTTTCTGTGATAAATCACTGAGCATGATAGACACTAAATCCATCCAGGTTACAGCAAAATCCATATATTTGTTGTTCTTTATTATCCACTTGTTTTCTTTTTTTTTTAAATAATCAATATTTTTATTTTAATATTGTGTGGTACAGTCCAGGGTTAGGTGTACAAATATGCTTCATTCAGGCCCCCTTGTTGATAATTGGTGTCTCTCCGTCTCCAGACAGATGTTTACTACCATTAGTCCCATCCCCCCCCCATAGTTTCCCAACACTGTCAGTCATTTTCTTATAGTAGTGCATTGGATGATCAAGGTCCACTATATGGGTGAGGATATGTGGTACTCAGATCTTTGTTTCTGTGAGAGGTCACTTAGTATTATAGACTCTAGCTCCATCCAGGTTGCTGCAAAATTCATGATTTTGTTCTTTTTTATAGCTGCATAGTATTCCATCGTGTATATGTACCACATTTTTTTAATCCAGTTCTCTTTTGCTGGACAGCGTGGTTGATTCCAGGTTCTTGCTATTGAGAACAATGCTGCAATAAATATTCGCATGCAGGTATCCTTTTTATAGAGTGATTTGAGTTCTTCAGGGTATATTCCCAGGAGGGGGATTGTGGGGTCATATGGGAAGTTGATGTTTAGAACTTTTAGGAATCACCACACTGCTTTCCACAGAGGTTGCACTAGTTTACACTCCCACCAACAGTGTAGAAGTGTTCGCTTTTCACCACACCCTCTCCAGCAGCTGTTATTTTTTGAGTTGTTGATAATTGCTATTCTAACTGGGGTTAGGTGGTATCTCAGTGTGGTTTTCATTTGCATCTCCCTGATGATTAATGAGGTTGAGCATTTCTTCAAGTGTCTGTTGGCTGCTCGAATGTCTTCCTTTGTGAGGTGTGTGTTCATATCTTTTGCCCACTTTATAATGGGGTTGTTTGTTTTTTTCTTTTCAGCACATTTGAGTTCCTTGTAGATCCAGGATGTTAAGCCTTTGTCAGACCTGGAGTTGGCAAATAATTTTTCCTAGTCTGTAGGCTGTCTTCCTGCTCTCTTGATGGTTTCTTTGGCTTTGCAGAAGCTTGTCAGTTTAATGAGGTTCCACTTGTCTATCTTATCCCTTATGGCCTGTGGGTTTTGAGTTTTATTCATGAATTGGATGCCAGTTCCAATTTCCATGAGGATCTTTTCTAAGTTCCATGTCCTTCATTTTCTAAGTTTCTTATGGTTATAGGTTTTATATTTAGGTCCCTGATCCATTTGGAGTTAATTTTTGTGTATGGGGATAGATAGGGATACTGTTTCAATCTTCTGCATGTGGTCAGTCAGTTTTCCCAGCACCATTTATTGAATAGGTTATCTTCTCCACAGTCGTAGGTGGTGGAGGCTTTGTCAAAGATGAGTTGGTTGATAAATTGAGGTCTTGCCTCTGGAATCTCAATTCTATTCCATCGGTCTATATTCCTGTTCCTATACCAATACCAAGCTGTTTTGATGCTTGTAGCTTTATAGTAAAGTTTGAAGTCTAGTAATGTGATACCACCTGCTTTTTTTTTTTTTTTTGCTGAGGATTGTTCTGGCTATTCTTGGTCATTTGTGTTTCCATATGAATTCCTGTGTTGTTTTTTCTAGGTCTGAGAAGAATGTTGCTGGTAATTTTATAGGTATTGCATTGAATCTACAGATTACCTTAGGTAAGATGGACATCTTCACAATGTTGATTCTTCCAATCCATGAGCATGGGATATTTTTCCACTTGTTTGTGTCATCTTTGATTTCTTTGAGCAGAGTTTTGTAATTTTCATTGTAAAGGTCTTTCACATCTCTGGTTAGGAAAATGCCAAGGTATTTCATTGTATTGTGACTATTTTGACTGGAATTGTGCTTCTTATTTGGGTTTCTCTTGTTTATTTTTGGTGTAAAGAAATGCAATTGTCTTTTGCACATTTATTTTATAGCCTGAGACTTTGCCGAAGGCCTTTATCAGTGCAAGGAGGTTTTTGTCAGATTCTCTTGGGGTTTCAAGGTATACAATCATGTCATCTGCAAAGAGAGATCATTTGACTTCCTCTTTTCCTATTTGGATACCTCTGATTACCATCTCTTCTATGATTGTTCTAGCCAGGACTTCCAATACTATATTGAACAGGAGGGGTGAGAGTGGGCATCCTTGTCTTGTTCCAGTTTTCAGGAGAATTGGTTCCGACTTTTGTCCATTTAGGAGTATGCTGGCTGTGCGTTTTTCATAGATGGTTTTTACTACTTTGAGGTATGTTCCCTGTATGCCTAGATGTTCAAGGGTTTTTATCAAGAAGGGGTGCTGGATTTTATCAAAAGTTTTTTCTGCATCTAATGATATAATCATGTGGTTTTTGTTTTGACATCTGTTGATGTATTTAATTACATGTATTGTTTTACGAATGTTGAACCAGGCTTGCATCCCAGGGATGAATCCTACTTGGTCATAATGAATGATTTTTGAGATGTGTTGTTGAATCCGGTTTGCTATGATCCTGTTGAGAATTTTAGCATCTATGTTCATCAAAGATATTGGACTGTAGTTCTCTTTCTTTGTTGGGTCTTTACCTGGCTTGGGTATCAATGTGATGTTAGCTTCATAAAATGATTTGGGGAGGGTTCCATCTTTCTCAATCGCCTGAAATATCTTCAGTAGGATTGGAATCAGTTCCTCCTTAACTGTCTTGTAGAATTCTGCTGGAAAGCCATGTGGTCCAGGGCTTTTTTTCTTTTTGGTAGGTAGTTTTCTTATTACATCGTCAATTTCCTTGATTGCTATTGGTCTATTTAGGGTCTCAATTTCTTCTTGTTTCAACCTAGGCAGGTTGTGTGATGACAGAAAGTCCTCCATTTCCTTATGGTTTTCAAGCTTGTTTCCATACAAGTGTACATAGTAGTCTCTGATGATCTTTGGTTTTTCTTCAGAATCTGATGTGACTTCATCTTTTGTGTTCCTGATTGTGCTTATTTGGGTTTTTTCTTTCTTTTTCTTGGTCAGTCTAGCTAGGGGACCATCGATCTTGTTTATCCTTTCAAAGAACCAGCTTTTTGTTTCGTTGGTTTTTTGGTATTGTCTTTTTGTCTTCTATGTCCTGGATTTGGGCTTTTATTTTGGTGATCTGGATTCTTCTGCTGAAATTAGGGCTTTTGTGATCTTGCTTTTCCAGTTTCCTTAGGTGGTTTGTTAGGCTATTAATTTGTGCTCCTTCCAATTTCTTCATGTGTGTTTGTAGGGATATAAGTTCCCCTCTTACTACAGCTTTTAAGGCGTCCCAGAGATTTTGGTAAGATGTTTCTTCATTTTCATTTGTTGCCAGATATCTTTTGATCTCCTTTTTGATTTCATCATTGATCCAGGATTTGTTTAGCATCATGCTGTTTAGAGTCCATGTCTTTGTGGGTTTTGGGGGAATCTTGTTGGTGTAAATGTTTATTTTTATTCCACTGTGGTCCAAGAATGTGCATGGTAGAATTTCAGTCTTTTCAAATTTGCTCATGCTTGATTTAAGACAGAGAATATGGTTGATCTTAGAATATGTCCCATGCGGTGATGAGTAGAATGTGTATTCTCTGATCTTCGGATGGAGTGTCCTGTAGGTATCAATTAAGTCCATTTGGTCCAGAGTCACATTGAGGTTCCGAATCCCATTGCTGATTTTTTGTCCTGATGATCTGTAGAGGGTTGTGAGTGGGGTGTTAAAGTCCCCAGTTATGATAGTGTTAGAATCAATATCTTTCTTTAGTTTTCCTAGGAGTTGCTTTATAAAAGTCGGTGCACCTATATTAGGGGCATATATGTTTAGGATAGATATTTCATGTTGATGGAGTGAGCCTTTTATCATTATGTAGTGGTCCTCTGTATTTTTTTAATTTTTGCTAATTTAAATGGTATTTTGTCTGAAATTAGGATCATGACTCCTCCTTTCTTTTGTGTTCCATTCGCCTGGAAATTTGTTTCCCATCCTCTTACTTTGAGTCTGTGTATGTCCTTTCTAGTGAGATGGGTCTCTTGAAGGCAGTATATTGTTGCCTGGTGATATTTTATCCATTTTGCCATTCTATGTCTTTTCAGTGGTGCATTTACTCCATTCAAATTTAGGCTAATTATTGAAATGTGAGAGTTCATCCCTAACATGTAGTTCTTGTAGAGTTGTTCCACTTGGTTTACCATCTTTCTTTTGTTTTGGGCGTTGGTTCATATGTATTTTATTCTTTATCTTGTACTCTTGTGAAAAATGTTGCTCTTTTCTTCTCCTTTTCTTCTGTGTTTAGTACTTTCTTAAGTATTTCGTGTAGAGGTGGTTTGGTGGCAGCATAAGTTCTTAGGGATTGGATATCTGGGAAATATTTTAATTCTCCCTCGATGATGAAGCTTAATCTGGCAGGTAGGTTATTGTTGGTTGAAATTGTTTATCTTTTAGAACTTTGAAGATAGGGCTCCAAGCTCTCCTAGCCTGCAGGGTTTATGTAGATAAATCTGCTGCTATTATAATTGGTTTTTCATGGTAGGTAATCTGACCTTTTTTTCTTGCTGCCTTTAGGATTTTTTTATGCCTACTTTTTTAAGGCAAATTATTATGTGTCTAGGAGTTGGTTTTCTCATTTGTTGTCTTGCAGGGGTTCTCTGGATCACTTGTGTTTGAGTTTTTGCATCGTTGATTACATAAGGGACGTTTTCTTGAATGATCTCATGGAAAGTTTGTTCCAATGTGGTCTCTGTCCCTTTTCTGCCTCAGGCATGCCAACTAGTCTAGGTTAGGCCTCTTGAGGTAATCGCTCATCTCTTGAAGGCTTTTTTCTGTCTTTTTGAGCTTGTTTTCTGTGTTCTTGAGAGTTTGGGTTATTTCTATATTTTGATCCTCAAGCTCTGAGATTCTTTCTTCTGCTTGGGTAATTCTGCTTTCCATGCTTATCAGCTTATTGTTTATTTCATTCACAGTATTCTTTATTACTGTTATCTCAGATATCAGTTCCTTTCTAGTTTCCTCTTGAGTCTCATCAATACTTTTTAATCTTTCCATTAATGTCTTGATGTCTAGGGTTGTATTTTGAGACCATTCAGTTGTTTGTATTCCAAGGCCAGTTTTCTCAGTGTCTACACTCCCAGGAGTCTGGAAAGGACACATATACTTCTTTTGTTTTTCTTCATTTGTGTAGATTTTTCTCTCTCGTCCCTTAGTGGATCAAGTTCCTGATATCTAATCTCTAACCTCTCTCCTCTCTTTCTATTGCAGGCAATTAGCTTGTTGCCTAGGAGATCTGTGACACTACTCACTATTCAGCATAGGGGAGGGTTTTTGTCTCCTGTTAATGATGTCACCATGGGAACCAAGATGGAGGCTCTGCTAGGTGGGCAGGGTGATGCAATTCAAATATGCCTTGAAAATATCAGAGGTGGCTTTTAGGCTTTTAGGGGGGTCCTGTAGGTCTCTAGGTGGGACCAGCTTCACAGCTGGGTGCTGGATCTGGGGTGCCTCCAGCCGGCTGGGGTGGAAGACAGGGTCAGGTGTTTCCTCCTCTGGAGCTGGAAGCCTGCGATTGGCACCTTATGCCAGCTTGGTGTTCTGCCACCTTACACAGGCTTGTGGTCAAGCACACTGAGTGCTTCAACCAGGGTGAGCCAGGGGCTTCCAATCTCCAATGCTCCAGAGGGCAGGTAGTGGCTCTGGGTCCCTCCCAGGGCACTTTAGCCAGAAGTGGGACTGGTATCTCTAAGGAGCAGGCACTCAGAGTCTCCCTGCGTGACCAGCAGCTTCGTGCTGGGTGCTGGTCTGCAAGCTGTGGCCGGGGATGGAGCTGTGATCCAGGATTTGGAATTCCCCAGCCAGCCAGAATCACATATAGTGGAGCAGCGGTCCGGTGGCGATGTCTGGCCCTGCATGGGACCAAAAGTTCCCAAGCCTTGTACCAGTGTGGGTGGGGGTGGGCGGGGGGGTGCAGGAAGAAAAGTAATAGTCTTTTTAGGAAACTCATGTTCGGAGAATCTCAGTGATCCACCTATGCAGTTGCCATCTTGCCGTCTCTATACCGGTACTTGGGGTTTTAACCACCTTGAGTACTTATCATTTGTTTGTGCTGAGAACATTTGTAATACTCTATTGTAGCTACATATTTATTAAACGTTAATTTTATGAAGTGAGGCTTATTATATTACATTGCAGTTATAATTCAGATATTTTGCTATAAAATTTAAAAATACACGTGAAGGTAGAAAAGGGCAGCTATAAACAGAGATAAACGTATATAAGATGTTAGGGACTCCTGAAAACATATATTCATGATTTCTTATTCTGTATTTTCTATTTTTTTCCAGGACTACTAACATTTTCTTTGAAACAATAATAAACTGTGTTAGAAAATTAGAAAAACAACATTCTCATTCATTTTTGGAAAATGAAATTGGTGAAGCTTTTGGAAGTGAAGTTTAGTACTCTGCTTAAAAAATTCAAACATGTCATTCCTAGAGTCTTAGAACTTCACTTGTGGAACTAGATCTGACAGGACAACATGACAAATGTAAACCTATGCACAGACATATGATGTACATGAAATACATTTCATATATAACACAGAATTGGTGTACAAATACATACATAAGAAGTTATGGTTATGATATGTGTATGTTAAAGATATTTAAATACCTATGTTTCATATATTTTAATATTTATTATAGAATTGTTGTATCAATAGTTGGAGATATTCTAAACACCAATTAATAGGGAAATAGTGAAATTGTCATACCCATAAAATAATGTGTATGGAAATATTCAAAAATGAGACTAGATTAAGTGAACTGATTATTTCACAATTTAAATATATGCAAAACATTTAATTTGCTGACACATGAGAAGAAGATTTTCTTAGATTTCCTGTCATATCTGCTGAGTTCCCAAGGGAAGCAGCATGCTGCACTGAGAATTTACTTTATCACTAACCAAATTTTTCTTTCTTAAGTGTTTGTATTATGTGTTCAACGTGTGCCTGCTCACATATTGTGTACTCAAATTAATCTGAGACTACCTAAGTTTTGCTAAGAGATTGCACAGGGGAATGTATACTTCATATCATTTCCGTTTTTTGGGTAAACCTTTTTTGCTATAACTTTGGGAGAAACAAATAGTTTTTGGATCTGGGCTATTATCAGAATGTCCTCATAGACATATTACACAACTCCTCCTAGTTCTACTTAAAGACACAACTGAAAAAACATTGGTAACATTGAAAAACTGCATGACATACATTATGTACAATTGCAAAAATGAAATGAAATAATAGATATTAATACTTTTTTATCTAGAAAGTACATAGCAAAAAATCACATTTTTCCAAAAACTATCATTGCCAGCAAACCCCTCAGGTTCCTTCCCAACTGTTTTTTGCCTTTCCTCTCTGAGGTATCTCGCCCCAGAGCTTGCTATATAGCAGAAAACTTGCAAATAGAGCCCTCTTTATGCTGGTATAAACCAGTGCAGCCCTCAACCTACAGCTCTTGGAGAGGAGCCACAGCCCAGGAATTCTCAGATATTCTCAATTGGGGATCAGAATTGAACACAGACAACTCACTATGAAGTTTGAGCTCTACTGGGCTTTCCTTGTTGCTATATCAAAGGGTTATTTGTGAAGAACTAGATATATTCAATATATGAGAAGAGGAGAGTGAGAGTGAGAGAAACATTGGACATTTGTTTCAGTTTCTGACCAAGATGTTTCTGTGTTTGCAGATGTGCAGTGTTAGGTGCAGTTGGTGGAGAATGGGGGAGACTTGTTCTAGCGAAAGGCATCCCTGGGACTCTCCTGTGCAGGCTCTGGATTCAACATAGTAGCTAAGGGATGTATTAGATCTGCTGGGTTCCAGGGAAGGGACTGGAGTGTTTGGCAAATACAAAACATGATGAAATTGAGAAATACCAGATTACATGAATGCCTGATTCATCATCCCCAATGTTAAGAACATGCAGTATCTGCAAATGAACTGTCTTAGTCGAAGGCATGGCTACCTATTACTGTTTGAGAGACACAGAGAGGGAACATCAATGTGAGCACAGATACTAACTTTCATGAAGTGTGGACAGAACAACAGGGGGAGATGTCATGTCTTTCTAATTTCAGTGGTGTCAGTTGTAATCATTGACTTTCATTTCTATTTTTATTATTTAAGTACTTTCTCCATTTCTACTAATTGAACGACTAAAGGTGTGTTAATTTTATCTTTAAAAAAAGTTTTGTTAATTTTCTGTTTTCAAAGCAGGTCTGTAATTTATTTCATTTATCTTAAGACTTCATGAAGATATCGTTGAGATACAGATTGAGTAGCTGTTTATAAATGCGAGATTTTTGATATTTGTAGAGTAATTTAAATACTTAAGAAAGTCTCCTTAGTGTTCTTTAAGCTTATTGCAGCATTCCTCTTGGCTAATGGTGAGAAGCACCAAGCTGTGGGGATGGAAGGAAGAGAGGCCAGGATGAAGGAAGGAGGGTTGCTGTCATGCCAGTGTTTCCTTTCCTGGGGACACACCTAACTTCTATCACTCTGAGGTTGAATCTTTTCAGTCAAGATGTAAAATCACTCTAATTTATCTTGGATGTCTGGGGCACATTACTGTAAAAATCACTGTGTGTGTGTGTGTGTGTGTGTGTGTGTGTGTTTGGGTCTGGAATACTCAACATGGAGTGAACGTTGATCTGCATACATCTGACCTTCAGATGTTCACAAATGTAATACTCACCTGAAGGAGTCCCCGTGATTCCACTGACTCAGAGCATCTAGATCTTCAGGGAATAGATCTCCCTGAAGATTTCATAAAGTCCCAGTTTGGAGTCTCCCTGTAAAGAATGGTGGGTTTGGCAAAGGAAATTAACTATTTCACAAGAGGGTGTGGAATTCATATGGTGATGCGAAAGCAGCATTCTGAGACAAGGTACAGTGATTTGCACTGCATTATAGATGCTGAGAAAAACAATGTTCTGTGCATTGAGACAGGAACCTCCCTTCAGGGCAAGGGTTGGGCAGCAGAGGGTGCTCAGAACCCACCTAGCACAGACTGCAGTAATCACACAGGAGGCTGGGAAACGGTTTCCCCTCAGAGCCTACATTTTCCTTTTTTCATTAAAACAATCTAAATTAAAAAATCCAAAAAAAGGAATGAAAATAAGATCACACACGCACACACACACACACACACACACACACAACTTCAAAAAACCCTTTATGAACCTTTAAATAGCCCTTTCTATTGGGAGCATCCCAACAACTCAGTAAGGCAATGAGAAATATTTACAGGAAGTGTAATCCGAGTACTGTAGATACTTAGCAAGAATATCAATTCAGTGACAGCAGATTTCTGAAATAAGTTCTATTTCCAGGAATAAAGTTTCCAATTTTAGACTATTTAACTTGCCTGGGATGGGCACGTGACAGGACTGTGGTGAATTAGAGATTGTGACAAGTCCACAAGCTATGTGGATCAGAAATCAGTAGACAAATTGATCTATGGATGTGAACTGCAGTTATTATGTAAGTACCATAAAAATGTCTGATACGTTCAATTTAAAAGAAAACCCAAATGCACATAAAACATTCCTTGGCATTTATTTTGGGTGCTGTAAGTTCACCAAGAAAAATCAAAAGATTATTACTGTCAATGAGATAACAAACTCAACCTGATCACACATCAGAGGAATAGTCTGAGCTTTTCTGTTGAAGAGCCTGGGAGTTCAAGACTTCCAGACAGATGTGTGGAAAACAATATTATGCAATCATAAAGAAGGACAAACCTATGGACTCTGCAGCAACTTGGATGAATTTAGAATTGATCATACTCAGTGATCTAGCATAGAAACGAAGAACAGAGTACCATATGTTCTCACTCATAAGATTACGTTGAACAAGTGTAATACTATAAGAAAGCAATTGACAGTAGTGGGAAACTATTGTTGGTTGGAATTGGCAGTTGAGGGAAACTGCTAGAGAAGGGAGGGACATACCTCATCAACAAGGGTACCTGCATAATCAACATTTGCATACCTAACCTTGAATTGTACCCCATAACTTTATAATAAAAATAATGAAATGAATATATTTTTTGAAGAGTAAACAGTATATCTCACAGATCACCATGAATCTTGCTTGACACGTAGGTGGGATTGCCAATCATCAGCCTTTCAGAGTTACTAATGGACTGTGCTTGTGCTTGGTGGTACCTGGTTCGGGTCAGGCTCCTGCTCATAGTCACAGACACTGAAGTTCCCGGGTAATCCAGATGGTCTCAAACTAATTGAATGTAAGTCATAATGAGGAATGGGTCTTGAGAAATGTGTCTTGAAGAAGCTATTTCTTCCATTGGACGATCTCTGTCTACACAGAGTTCACAGATTAGTCAGGGACACATATCCTCACGCAGGCTTGGGACTTAGACCTCAGTCTCCACCAGTGTTGTATAGTTCATCTATCTTATCATCCTCATGGTCCACTAGTGCCGTTACCTTCTAGAGTTGCAACGCTTCCCCGAAGATGAATGTTTTAATCCCACATGAAAGCCAGGAGAGGTGGCTTTGAGTGGAATCTTGCTGGGGAATTCTGTTCTCATTCTAATTCCTGTGGGGTTCCAACAATGTCAATGGTATACCACCTTTGGTGGCAAGGCCTTTCAGATTAGTTCAGTAGTGGTAAGAGGAGAGGTGGTTCTGGATGTATTTCAGTCTTTTCACTTAACTAATACACATCCATGTGGTGGGAGGTAATGTCTTTTCATCATGGAGGGAAATCATTCAGAGAATAGGAATACCTTTGAGTATGTGGACCCTGAGAATCTCATATTACAACATATTAACCACATTCAGTTTCAAGCAATCCAATAAATCTTTTATATCCCTTTGTATTAGATTGCAAGTCATGTCACAGCATCCTTCCCAGATCAACTAACACTCCTATCCTTTATGTGCTTTTCTCTCTTCAGACTTCAGGGTTGTTTTTATTATGTCAGTGACCATAAGGATTGAAAAAATTTAACTATTTTGCTTTTGGTCTGCTTATTTCTTGTTGCTGGTATAAGAATTGGAGCAATATGTTTCTTAGCATCTACAAGATTTGTACTCATTTTATTTATATGTTATAAGTCAATTCCAGAAAGTATTCAAATATACAAATACTCGTTAGCATAATATATATTTAAATGGTGGTGAATTAATTAATTTTTATGTTACCAAAAATGCGACATGGTTGCATTCACTAGCATGTGTACTGGGTAAAATAAACCAACTTAATAAAAGTTCATACACTAAGATTCTATTTCCATAAATTACAGAAGATTAAAACTAATCCATAGTAACGTGATGAAAATCAGTGTGTGCCTAAGATTAGGGAGGAAAAAAAATCACATTTTCCCAAATGCTACTATTTTCACAAAAATACAATGGGAAGCCTCACATCTGCTAAGGACACTGTCCTCTCTGAGGAGCCGCACTCCAGAGCTTGCTATATAGACGAGTGTGTGCAAATAGGGCCCTCCTGCTACTGATGAAAACCAGACCTACCCTGACCCTGCAGAGGAGTCCCAGCCCTGGGATTCCCAGGTGTTTCCACTCAAAGATCAGGACTAAAAACAAGCAATTTACCATGGAGTTTGGGCTCAGGTATTTTTTTTTTCTAGTTGCTCTTTTAGAAGGTGGTTCATGGAGACTAGAGTTATTGAGTGTGTGAGAGGATGTGAGTGAGAGAAACAGTGAATATGTGTTGCGATTTCCAACCAGAATGTCTCTGTTTTTGCAGGTGTACTGTGTAAGATGTACCTGATGAAGTCTGGAGGAAGAATGCTCCAGTTATAGGGTTGAGAGACTCCTGTACAACCCCTAGATTCACCTTCAGCAACTAAGACATTAATTAGGTCCACCAGGTTCCAAGAAAAGGGCTGTAGTTGATCGCATTCATTAGCAATCATGGCGATAGCACATAGTTTACAATCTCCTTGAGGGGCCAATTTACCATCTCCAGAGAAAACATCAATTATATGCTGTTATTTGCAAATGAACAGTTAGAGAGCTGAGGACACAGTTGTGTATTATTGCGTGAGAGAGACAGTGAAGAACTGACCTTTGAGCCCTTACTCCAACCATCCAGCAAGGGATTGGGGATGCTTTGTTGGGGGTCTGCAGAACCAGAAGCAAGCAGTCAGATTTACTCAAGGTGATGAGAATCCAGAGAGTGAAAGGAAGAAACTTGGGTCCAGGTGCAAAGGAAAGATTAGAAGTGTTTTCTCTCTGAAGCTGTGGTCTAATGCCTGCCACTTCCTTTCCTGGGACCTCCATGCAGTGATTTTAGGGACGTGTCTTCTTTCCAAATATTATATATTTTAACTGTAATTTATACTTATCTGTCATTTCCCTTCTGCCTCAGTACATAATGCAAAGTAATACTTCCTGATGATACATGTCCTTATACACTGGTGTATGGTGCCACTTGTCAAGTTTAAGGTCACTTAATGCCTCACATGATTCTACTGTTGAATTTCAAGTTGCCTTCTCCATTCAAATGTGTCTCCATGTCTTCCCTTTCTGATTCTCAATCCTGACTCATGCATAACCTTTTGAATGAGTTATCTGGGAAAAGTTGAACATGTCAATATTGGTTTTCATATACTACTGGAGTTTTCCCCTCTACACACACATGCTCAAAGAAAATTAGGCAATGATTAGAGAGGTTGCATTCCATAATTTTTTTTTTTTTTGAGTTGGAGTCTCACTCTGTCACCCAGACTGGATTGCAGTGGCCACTTCCGGCCACCACAGCCTCGACCTGCTGGGCTCCGGCGATCCTTCCACCTCACTCTTCCAAGTAGCTGGAGCTACAGGCATGTGATACCATGCCCGGCTGATTTTTTCATTTATTGTAGAGATGAAGTCTCGCTGCCCAGGTGGGTCTTGAACCCACGGGCTCAGGCAATCCACTTACCTCAGTCTCCCAAAGGCATGGGATTACAGGCTGAGCCACTGAACCCAGCTGGGTTCTTTAACTTTTAAGGGGTCAGCTCTGGCACTCAATTGTTAGAGTCCAATAACCTTGACAAATACCCTACAGTTAACAACTTTCCACCCTCAATAAAAAAAATGTTCTGATCGAAATGTCAGTATTGCTGAGCCTCAAAATTGTTCTGAGTCATTTCCCATAATGAAAAGAGTCCAAAATCATAAAAAAATCCAACCACTGATAATATTTTGTATATGTAAATATTCCTCACTAAACCTGGTTAAAACATACATGCAAGCACTCTTTTTTCTTGTTCACTGAGAGAGCATCAGTGCCCACTCCTCAAGTGGTGGCACTTGGCATGTAGATGATGAATGATCTCACCTAAATCTATGAAAAGATATAACCCCCATGGTAGCCACCAGTGACAGAGGAGGGCATTGAGGATTCACAAGGATTGCATGATCTCATTTTCCTTTATTAGTGCCTGCATCACTACAGCCTCAACCTACTGGGCTCCGGTGATCCTTCCACCTCAGCCTTCTAAGTAACTGGAGCTACAGGCATGCGCTACCATGTCCGGCTGATTTTTTGATTTATTGTAGAGATGAGGTCTTTCTGTCCAGGTGGGTCTCAAACCTGTGGGCTCAGGCAATCCACTCACCTCAGCTTATTTATTTTTTGAATTGGAGTCTCACTCTGTTGCCCAGACTATAGTTCAGTGACCACTCCCAGCCACTGCAGCCTTGACCTGCTGGGCATCAGCGATCCTTCTGCCTCAGCCTTCCAAATAGCTGGAACTACAGTCATGCACAACCTCGCCTGGCTAGTTTTTTTATTTATTGTAGAGATGAGGTCTCACCAAGTGGCCCAGGTGGGTCTGAAACCCATGGGCTCAGGCAATCCACTCACCTCAGTCTCCCAAAGTGTGGGATTACAGGCTGAGCCTCCAAGCCCAGCTGTACCACATTTATTTAACCCAATCCCGTTTTGATGGGCAACATGGTTGTTTCCAGGTTCTTGCTATTGTGAACAATCCTGCGATAAACATACGTGTGCAGGAATCTATTTTATAGAGTGATTTGAGTTCTTCAGGGTATATTCCCAGTAGGGGGATTGCAGGGTCATATGGGAAGTCGATATTTAGAGCTACTAGGAGTCATCACACGGCTTTCCACATAGGTTGCACTAGTTTACACTCTCACCAACAGTGGGAGCATCCTCTCCAGCATCTGTTATTTTTCAAGTTATTGATAATGGCCATTATGACTGGAGTTACGTGGTATCTCAGTGTGGTTTTAATTTGAAACTCCTTGATGATTTGTGAGGTGGAACATTTCTTCATGTGCCTGTTGACCGCTTGTATGTCATCTTTTGAGAAGTATCTCTTCATATTTTTTGACCACTTTGTAATGTTTTTTTTTTCTTTTCAGCAGGTTTGAGTTCCTTGAAGATAAAAGATGTTAGGTTGCCAATCTGTGGACTGTCTCCCTGCTCTCTTGATTGTTTCTTTGGCTTTGCAGAAGCTTTTCAGTTTAACGAGGTCCCACTTGTCTATATTATCTCTTATGGTCTGTGTGTTTCAAGTTTTGTTCCAATTCCCATACTGGTGTGCCCTGCGTTTTCTAGGATTCTTATGGTTTGAGGTTTTACATTTAGGTCTCTGATCCACATAGAGTTAATTTTTGTTTATGGGGATAGATAGAGGTCTTGTTTAAATCTTCTGCATGTGGTCAATCAGTTTTCCCAACACCATTTACTGAATAGGTTCTCCTCTCCCCAGTTGTAGGTGGTGGAGGCTTTGTCAAGGATGAGTTGGTTGAGAAATTGAGATTTTGCTTCTGGAATTTCAATTCTATTCCATTGGTCACTATGCCTTCTCCTGTAACAATACCAAGTGAGTTTTATTATTGTAACTTTATAGGCAAAGTTTGAAGTCTGATAATGTGACATATCCTGCTTTTTTTTTTGGCTGAGGATTGTTCTGGATATTCTCAGTCACTTGTGTTTCCATATGAATTACTGTATTATTTTTCTATCTATGAGAAGAATGTTGCTGGTAATTTGATGGGTATTGCATTAAATCTGTAGATTGACTTATGTAAGATGGACATCTTCAAAATGTTGATTCTTCCAACCCATGAGTATGGGATATTTTTCCACTTGTTTCTGTCATCTTTGATTTCTTTGAGCAGTGTTTTGTAGTTTTTATTGTAAAGGTCTTTCATGTCTCTGGTTAAGAAGATGCCAAGGCATTTGTTTTCTTGTGTGTGGCTATTTTGAATAGAGTTGTACTTTTTATTTGAGTCTTGGTTTGTTTATTATTGGTGTAAAGAAATGTGATTGTCTTTTGCACATTTATTTTATACTTTGAGAGTTTGCCAAAGTCCTTTATCAGTGAAAGGAGGCTTTTGACAGATTCTCTTGAGTTTTCAAGGTACACAATCATGTTGTATGCAAAGAGAGATAATTTGACTTGCTCTTTTCCTACTTGAATACCCCTTGTCGCCTTCTCTTTTGTGATCGCTCTAGTGAGGACTTCCAATACTATATTGAATCAGAGGGTAGAGAGTGATTATCCTTGTCTTGTTCCAGTTCTCAGGGAAAATATTTCCAATTTTTGACTGTTAAGGAGTATGCTAGTTGTTGGTTTCTCGTAGATGGCTTTTAATATTTTGAGGTGTGTTCCATGCATGTCTAACTGTTCGAGGGCTTTTAATCAAGACGGGGTGTTGGATTTTATCAAAAGCTTTTTCTGCATCTAATGATATAATCATGATGTTTTTGTTCTGACATCTGTTTATGTATTTAATTACATTTATTGTTTTGCGAGGTTGAACAGCTGTATCTTTGCATCCCACTGATGAAGCCTACTTGGTCATGATGGATGATTTTGAGACGTGTTGTTGAATCCGATTTGCTAGTATCTTGTTGAGAATTTTAGCAGCTATGTTCATCAACGTTATTGGTCTGTAGTTGTCTTTCATTGTGGGTCTTTACCTGGCATGGGTATCAATGTGATGTTCGCTTCATAAAATGATTTGGGGAGAGTTCCATCTTTCTCAATCACCTGGAATACTATCAGTAGTATTGGCAACAGCTCCTCCTTAAATGTCTTATAGAATTCTTCTGGAGAGCCGTCTGGTCCAGTGCATTTTTTGTAGGTAGTTTTCTTATAATATAGTCAATTTCCTTGATTGTTATTGGTCTATTTAGGGTCTTGGTTTCTTCTTGTTATAACCTTGGGTGGTTGTGAAATCAGAAAATCCTCCACCTCCATTTATGTAAGGTTTTCAAGTTTTTTTCCATGCAAGTGTACATAATTGTCTCTAATGATCTTTTGTATTTCTTCAGGGTCAGATGGGACTTCGTCTTTTGTGTTTTTTATTATGTTTGTTTGTGTTTTTTATCTCTTTTTCTTGGTCAGTCTACCTAAGGGACCATCAATCTTGTTTATCCTTTGAAAGAACCACCTTTGTTTTCATCAATTTTTTAATTATTTTTTTTCTTCTATGTCCCAGATTTGGGCTTTTATTTTAGTGATCTGGATTCTTCTGCTAAAGTTAGGATTTTGGTGGTCTTGCTTTTCCAGCTTCCTTAGGTGTCTTATAGGCTATTTTGTGATTCTTCAATTTTGTTCATGTGCATTTGTAGAGATACGAATTCCCTTCTTAATACAGCATCCGTGGCATCCCAGAGATTTGCTAAGATATTTCTTCAGTTTTATTTGTTTCCAGGTATCTTTTAATCTCTGTTTTGATTTCATCATTGACCCCGGAGTGGTTTGGCATCATGCTGTTTAATGTCCAGGTCTTTGTGGGTTTTGGGTAACTGTCTTGGTGTTGATGTTTATTTTTATTCCACTGTGGTCTGAAAAGGTGCTTGGCAAAATTTCAATCTTTTAAAATTAGCTTATGCTTGATTTATGTTCAAGTTTGTGGTCGATCTTAGAGTACATTCCCTGCAGTGATAAGAAGAATGTATATTGTGTTGTCGTTGGATGGAGTGTTCTGTAGGTATCAATTATGTCCGTTTGGTCGAGTCACTTTGAGGTTTCATATCTCGTTGCTGATGTTCTGCCTGATGATCTGTATAGGGTTGTGAGTGCGGTATTGAAGTCCCCAGCTATGATAGTGTTAGAGTCAGTATCTTTTTGAGTTTACCTAGTAGCTGCTTTAATGAATGTTGGTGCTCCTATGTTGGGTTCATATATGTTTAGGAGGAATATTTCTTGTTGATGAGTTGAACCTTTTATTATTATGTATTGGCTTTCTGAATCTTTTAAATTTTTGATTGCTTAAAGGGTATTTTGTCTGAGATTAAGATCGTGACTCTTGCTTTCTTTTGTGTTCTGCTCACCTGAAAATTTGTTTCCCACCCCCTTACTTTGAGTCTGTGAGTATCCTTTCTAATGTGGTGAGTCTCTTGAAGGCAACAAGTTGTTGCCTGGTTATATTTTATCCATTTTGCTATTCTATGACTTTTCAGTCATTCATTTCATCCATTCTCATTCAGGCTAATAATTGAAATGTGAGAGTTGATCCCTATCAGAAGGTTCTTACAGAGTTGTTGGTGTTTATCCTGTTTGTTTATTTTCTTTCTTTTGGTTTTGGCGTTGGTTCATGTGTGCTTTTATTCTTTGCCTGTACTCTTGTAAAGAACATTGTTGTTCTTTTTTCCTTTTCTTCTGTGTTCAATAATTTCTAAAGTGTTTCTTGTAGAGGTGGTTTGGTGGCAGCATAGGATCTTAGGGATTGGATATCTGGGAAAGATTTCAATTCTCCCTCACTGATGAGGCTTAGCTTGGCTGGGTAGTTTATTTTTGGTTGAAATTGTTTATCTTTTAAAACTTTGAAGATAGGGATCCATGCTGTCCTAGCCTGTAAGATTTCTTTAGATACATCTGCTGCTATTCAAGTTGGTTTTCCCTGGTAGATAGTATGACGTTTTTCTCTTGCTGTCTTTAGGATTTTTTCTTTTATATCTACTTACTTTAGGCAAATTTTTATGTGTTTGGGACTTGGTTTTCTTATACGTTGCCTTGCAGGAGTTCTCTGAATCTCTTGTGTTTGAATTTTTGCTTCACTGATGAGATGAGGGAAGTTTTCTTGAATGATTTCATGAAATGTTTGTTCCAGTCTAGTCTCTGTCTCTCTCTCTGCCCCAGGACAGCCAATTACTCTTAGGTTTGGTCTCATGGATTAATCATGCATCTCTTGAAAATTTTGTTCTGTCTTTTTAAGCTTCTTTTCTATGCTTTTTGACACTTTGGGTTTTTACTGTATTTTGGTCTTCAAGTTCTGAGATTCTATTTTCTGCTTGGCTAATTCTGCTTTTCATGCTTATTAGTTTGCTATCTATTTCCATCACAGTATTCTTTACTTCTGTCATTTCTGTCATCAACTCCTTCCTATTTTTCTCTTGTCTGTCCACGATTTTTTTTAATTCTCTCTATTAATGTCTTGATGTCTGGGTTTGTTGCATGTGATCAGTCATTCTTGGGACTCTACATTGTTTGTTTTTCATAGTCTTTTTTCTCATTGTCTGATCTCCCAGGTGTCTGTATGAGACCTATATTCTTCTTTTGGTTTTTCTTCGTTTGTGCAGAATTTCCTCCCTACTTTTTCCTTCCCTCCCTTTCCTCATCTTCTTTAATTCTATTATTCAGGGGTGGAGAGGTTACTTTTACTTCTGTTTGTTAAATCTCGTATTCTTCCTTATGTATATCCTCTTGCTTTGTTCCATTCTGGAGATGGACTGTACCTTGGGGGTGGTCGTGTTTGCAGTTTTGAGATCTACTTAAGGGGGAGCTGTGATTCAAAATCGATCTGCAGATTCTGGTATCTGCCAACAGGTGTATGGATAATGTGAATTCCACTTCCCACTTCCTTGGAATCTGTCCCTACAGTGGGGTTGTATGTTTACTCCCTGAAAGCAAAATGAGGTTAACAGAGGAAAGAGAATGGAGCTGGCAGTGGGGGTAAGAGGGGTGTGGAGAGAGAAAGGTATAAGATGGAAAACAGATGAGCATATCAACTAACAAATGAAAAGAGACACAAAGACTGAAACAAATGAAAACAATAACCACAACTACAAACTCACCAACAACCACACAAAAAAACTAAAACATACAATGATGCTAATATACACACTAACCAAGCTCCTTATTGGTGTGCTATTTCTCTATACAAAGATGGGATTTACAAAGAAATAAAACCAAAACAGAACAAAACAACGTGAATAGAATAAAGTTAGTAAACTAACAGAACCAACAACCACAATCTGAAACTTTTCCTTTAAGTCCAATGTCCTCTGAGTTCTGATTTCTAGCTGTGTTTGCAGGCTGGTAGATTTTTTCACAGTTAGGGTCAGTTGCCCTGGTTTGCTGTGAAGTGCAGTTCAGATCTGGGCTCCCTGCCCTATGACTCAGATCTGGCCTGTGTCTATTTATCAAGGGTGAAGGGCTTCTGCTCTTCCCATTTTGATGTTTTTACCTTGGATTTCCAGCAGGTGGTGGTATCTCAGAGCTCCAGTTGATCTTTATCTGCAGCTGCTGCAACCTGCAAGTCAATGCAACCTCACAGGGTGCAAGTCATAGGGAACCCAGGATGTGAGAGAGCTGGCAATGGTAGTGACGGTGGCAACAGCCACCTCACAGTAAGTGGAAGGAGCTCCACTAGCCTGGCTCTAGGTGAGGCGTGGGTGTGATAGTGGCAGTAGCAGCGGAGGAGATCTCAGTAGATTGTGCCTGTGGGGGTCTCACAGCCTGAAGTGGTGGGTTACCATAGCCATGAGCGGTGCTATGCCACAGTGGCATCTGCAGCTGCAGCGGCTGCCCAGACCACCATGATGTTTGAGCGGTGGTTGTGGCTGAGCTCTTTGTGAAGATCAGACTGCCGACGATGGGATGTGCAATTCCCAGGAGAGAGCTAGAGTCTTTATGTGTGTTCTCTTTTGCGGAAGTTCTCACAGACTAAACTGCTCCATCACCATCTTTCTGGAAGTGCCAAGAGTTTATTTTTCAAATGCTTGTTTTTATTCCTCCTACCTCATTAAAATATGGAATAGCAGCCTTTCTTGTCTCACCCATGTCTTCATGGGATGGCTCAATCACATATCAATAATTCTGGCTTCTTCTATATGCAAATTTTATTAATTTTATTAATCAAGTCTGCCTTTCATTGTATAATTATCAAAATTTTGCATAGTTGAGCTACTTTATTGAATCTTGACTTGAAATCTTTTAACATTATCTGCATAAACAACATATTTATATTCAATTCATTGCAATTTTTAAGAGTATTTTTAATCTTTGTCAATCAAACATGTAGATATGCAATACCTTACATTTGTGACACATTTTTCTGTTTTTAAAATCAAAAGTATTTGTGTACTTGAATGTTCTATTCATAGTGACCTCTGACTGAATCTTATTAGTAATTCTATTACTGCTGGAGATCTTTCTAGGTGACCTGTCTCAAGGTGTCAGGGAGACTCACTATGCCTAGGAACAATCATACCAACATGAGAAGCAACAACAGCAACAGCACCAAGGGTAGGTCACAACATTGTCAGCAGGCGTCCTCAGATTCTTATCCCAGTCACAATTAGTCTTCTCCACCCACTTTGCATACTTCCCAGGGGATGTGAAGAGAGACATCTTGGATGAGCTGATCCTGGGTTACTGAAGAACAAAGAGACATCCAGAGTTCATGGCACTTGGAATGGTGGACTCCAGCTCTAGATACACAGACCTTGATCTAATCATTCACATTTTCTTCTTAGAAAGGACAATGGACCCTAGCACTGATCAAAGAATGAAATGGAATTTAATATTTATTTCCTATGTCAAGTTTCTATTGTGTCTTACTAATTCATCAGCGATATGAGTTCACACAAGATTCATACTGTTTTCACGGTCGAAAAATGGGCAAAGTCTCCCTGATCATCTAATCCTTGAAGTCCTTTTACCCTCCCCTCCTGGGATTCCAGAGTCAGAGGAGGGACTAGATGGGAAGTGCACACATGTACACAGGGTGCAAGAAATGCAGACACAGTCAGTTCCTGCATTTGAGTAGCTGCCTCTCTCCTTCCTCTACAGGTCATGATGAGGAGTCCCTGTGTCTGTGTACTTCCCAGGGTCCACAACATGCGGTCTGCACTGATCTGGGCTTCCTTCTCATTATGCTCAAAGTTAATGCTTCCTCTGCACCAGGATCATCTATGATGACTATACTTGGGGCTGTTCCCAGCCTTTCCCTCTTTTTTTGCAAGAATCCTGTGTGAAGTTCAGTTTTTTAAGTCAGGGGTAAAAATGAGACATTCTTTGGATTATCCGAATCTCTCTCACAAATCCTGTGGATTCACCTTCACTTACTGCAGTGTGAGCTGTTTTCCGAAGGGTCTGAGGTGTGGACTGGAGTAGTTGGCAACAGCGAGTAATCCAACTGGAGAAAATTATATTTTTCATCAGTACACAGATGATTTACAATCTCTTACACCAATCCTACAATTCTACAAACATAGTCTTTCTTAATATGACCAACCGGGCAGCTGTGGACATGACTTTGTTTTACAGTGCATGAGGCAATGACAGGAGAAATCAATGTGAGCCCTGATACAAACCACTCTGCAGGGGCTCTCAGGACACCAGAGGTCTCTGGAGAACCTGCTTAAGAGCAGACCCAGAATGAAGCTGTGGTTTTCAGATACATATTGATGATACCTGTCCCAATCCATGCCTTCCCCTGTATTTTTTATTGTTGCATTTTGTAACCTCTTTTGTATTGTGTTGTCTGAAAAATTCAACATGGGGCACCAATTTCATACCACTTTCAATTCTTCATTTTTAGTCTACATTCATCAATACTCTACAATAAAGTTGATTTTAGCCTTGGCTTTACCCATTTGTATTATTATTAGCACTGTTATAGTTATCCGACTATGAAATCTATCAATATGACCATTCTCAGTTGATCCTTGTATAATCAGATACAGATGAAAAAGGCAAACAAAGAGATATTATGTTGGCAGGTGAGTGTATGATCTTTGCTTTTTCTTATCTCCTGCTTCAGACAAATTTACTTAATTAAACAAAGAATGAGTGTATGGAACATGGAGAAGTCTTGTTCATTATTTTGTACAAAATTGAAAACCGCCGTGGCTGTATTCTATCAATCTTTTTTCCTACACTAATGTCTAAAGGTGCTTCTCTTAGATATTTTTCAAATAATTTTATAGTTCCAGGTATTACTTTAAGTTATATAACTCTTCTTGAGTTAGTGTTTGTATATAGGAAGATGTGTGAATTTTTTATTTTGTGCACATGGCAAGCCACTATTTCCATTGAACATTTATTAAATACGGTGTATTTTTCCCTGCGTGTGTGTGTGTGTTTGTGTGTGTGTGTTTGTATTTAAAGTTGTGGGGTACAATGCTGGATTTAGTAAGCAAGTGCTCATTATACATGTAAAGTTTTATTGACATTAAGTGTTCCCCTTCCCTCCCCTGGCAGTGTCCCACTACTGTGAATTCCTTTCTTCTAGGATTATGGCAAATGTTCAATGTTCACTTATGAGTGAGAATATGTGATGCTCATTTCTTTGTTTCTGTGATAAATCACTCAGTATTATAGACTCTAATTCCATCAAAGTTGCTGCAAAGTTCATAATTGTGATTTTCTTTAGGGTTGCATAATCGTTCAGCATATATATATATATATATTATATATATTTATATATTATATATATATATATACCACAATTTCTTTATTCATTACACTTCCAATTTGCAATACAGTTGGATCAATGTTTTTGCTATTGTGAATAGTGTTGCCATAAACATACGTGTGCAGGTAACTTTTCTGTACACTGATTTGAGCTCTTTTGGAAATATTCTCAGAAGAATAATTGCTGAGTCATATGGAACGTCAATTTTTAGTTCTTTTTGAATTCACCACACTGTCGTCAATAGAGGTTATACTAGTTTAACCTTCCAAGAGCAGCGTAGAAATATTCCCCTTTCCCCATATCCATTCCAGCCTCTGATGTTTTTCGATTTTTTTGATGATGGCCATCCTGAATTGTTGGGAGCCAACATCTATAGCTACATGGCTGAGGCCTATAAAGGCCCATCTGGAAGATCGCCTCTGACATAAGATATCAGTTATACCTATAATATTGGCGTGTGATTAGTGACCAGTGTGCATACATGGCAGTAAAACTTATAAGTAAATCTCAATACACCTGATGGAAAGTGCATAGTAGAATTATTTTTCTCTGTCTTTCTAAGTTTTACTTCTTTCTAGATATTTTTTAACTTCTATTTCCTGGTAGACTGGTTAGTCAGCTTTGGAAAACTGTTTCCCCTAGGGCTAAGATTAGAAACTAAATTACCATGATAGTTTTGCCGCCCTGCCCCTAGCCAGGCAGAACGTTTTCTTTTGTTTCATTAATTACCGAAACTCTGTCTGCTTCAGCCCACCGCCATCTTGGCAGCAATGCATTTCCTTGTTCAAGAGTGTGACAATTACTATTTGATTTTTAGAGTAGACTTGTTAGGATAAAATATATACACATACACTCATAATTGAGTAAATTTACGCTTGCTGTTTTGTTTCCTTTTGCTACATTATTCAAATATAATAGTTACTATGCGATTTATAAAAAAATTAATGATGAGGTATTAGCTTAATAGGATATAGCATAGTATTAAAGTCCAATCACTAGATCATATGAAAATTAAAGTTTAGACATATGAAACTCATATGAATTATAGTAAAGTTTGATAGTTTAAGAATAAGTTTTAACTGAGTTATAAGGCATTACGTTAAATCGTAATAGGATAATAGTATAACTAACAGCTAAGTCATTTAAGTAAACTTATAGATTATAGTATAGTGTTAAGTTGATAATATTAATCGTTAAAAATATTAGGAGTCAGTAAACCTAGAGTTAACTTAGAAAAGTTTTTTGTATGAATCAGGGTTTAGAACAAAGAGTATAATATGAATGATTCATTGAACATTATGGAAAACACTTTGAACGATTTGTATTGAAATTGTGCACCTGTGACCTTAATGTAAGCACGGCAGGCATCATGGAGTTTGAATTGTTTGCTTGGAAATTGCAGATCTCGTGGTCATCTTGTGATGCATAGTTTGTAAAGCACGGAACTTGTACACCCCCAGTGAGTGATTATCACACTACTGGAGGGTATAGAAAATGGTATATAAGTTGGAAGGATTCCGAATAAAATTTGGCTTCAGTCCTGATCAGACTGTTCCCAGAAAAACTGCCTCCAAGTGGTCTCTTCTCGCTGTCCAGATTCTCCGGTGCGGGTCCTAACCCACCCTTGGTCAGTGCTGGTCACTGACACTGAGTTAATTATGGTGTAGATTTAATTTGCATTTTTGGTGATTAGTGAGACTGAGCATTTTTTTAGGTATCTGTTGGCTGAATATATGGCTTCTTTTGAGAAATATATATTCACATATTTTCCCCATTTTTAATAGGGGTTTTATTTTTGACCTCCTTTTGGCACGTTTGAGTTCCTTCTAGATCCTGGATATTAAGCCTTTGTCAGGTTAACAGTTGGCAAATATTTTTTTGACATACTGTGGGATCTTTTGATAGTTTCCTTTAATTGTAGAAGCTTATCAGCTTGGTGAGGTCCCTTTTATCTATCTCATCTTTGTGACATTCGCCTTTGGAGAGCTGATCAATAATTAGCTGCCTATTTCTCTAAAGGTGTTTCCTATGCTTTCTTCTAGGATAATTAAACTTTAAGGCTTTACATTTGGAACTTTGATCCATTTAAAGTTTATTTTGTGTATGGTGATAGGTATGTGATAGGTATATGACTGTTTCGATCTCCTGCATGTGACCAGACAGTTTTTCACGCACTATTTACTGAAGTGTTTCTCCTCTCTCCAGTAGTTGTTGGTGGAGGCTTTGTGTATATTTCTGGTGACTACATTGAAGATCACTTAGTTGCAAGTATGTAACTTTATTTCTGTGTTCTCTACTCTGTTTCATTGACCTATGTGTCTAGAATTGTACCAATATGATGTTCTTTTGATTACTATAAAATAGTGGTTTAATTTGACAGCAGGTATTGTGATAATTTTGACTTTATTATTTTTGCTTATAATTACACTGGCTATTTATAATTCCATATGAATTTATGGAATTTTTAAAAATACTGTGAAAAATAATGTTGGTATTTTGATAAAGATTGCATTCAATTTATAGATGCTTTTGTCAGTATGGTCATTGGAATGATCACTCATTCTTCCAATTCATGAGCATGGGATGGTTTCTGTTTGTTATCAATAGTGTATTTCATCAGTGGTTTGTAGTTATTTTCATGGAGACCTTCCACTTTCTTAGTTAAGTGTATTTTGACATATTGTATTTTTTTGTAGCTATTGCTAATGGGGTGGCCTTCTTGAATTGGCTCTCAGCTAGATTGTTAATGATATATAAAAATGCTAATAATCAAGACTGCAGGGAGGACAAGTCACAGGTCCCATTCTTCAGGTTTCTTCCTGCATTTCTGCAGTGGCTGTGGTGCTCCCTTTGGGTTTTCGCAGGCAGTGACATACTGCCTGCAAGCCGGAGACCACACAGCGCCCCGCAGGGTGATGGACTGCCGAACCCTGCTCCCTCAGGACCCTGTGGCGTCATCCACACCACTCACCACCCCCGCAGGGAGAAAGCCAAAAGCCAAGGCACCACTTCCTCCAGCTGAGATCAAATACGCTGATGTCGCTTCAGTTGCTGATTCTGTAGAATCCACTGCTTTCATCATGGAACAGAAAGAAACATGATAGACAGAGACATTGAATTCTCGGTGGTTTCACCTGGAGATGTTATGAAATCTACTACTGTTCATAGCAGTAAACCTATGATGGACTTGTTGATATTTCTCTGTGCACAGTATCACTTGAATCCATCAAGTTACACAATTGATCTGCTATCCACTGAAAAGAGCCACATTAAATTTAAGCCAAATACACCAATAGGAATGCTGGAGGTAGAGAAGGTAATTTTAAAGCCAAAAATTTTGGCTAAGATAAAGCCTACCCCGATAATTCCAGAGAAAACTGTGATAGTAGTGATTAATTTTAAGAAAACACAGAAGACCATAGTAAGAGTTAGCTTACATGCATCACTTAAAGAACTTGCTCCTATTATCTGTAGCAAAAGTGAATTTGATCCATTACCTACACTGTTGCCAAAAGATTACCAAGCTCAGGAGCCCCTCGAGCTGACAAAATCTCTTAATGACCTGGGACTAAGAGAATTATATGCCATGGATGTCAACGGAGCCACTTTTGTTACTGCCTTCAGTAAGTCATCTTTACAAGAGTCCTGCCAAATATCACCAAACCTAGACATTATTAAGGAGAAAGAAAATAAAGGAGTTTTCATTTTTTTTCAACGCAATAAGAAAAAGTGAGACCAAACTGCAAGTGGCCCCCCTGCAACCCCTCTAGTAAATAAGCACCGGCCAACTTTTATGAGATCCAATGCCATCTCCAAACCATATATTTCAAACACCCTGCCATCAGATGTGTCCAAGAAGAGGCGAGCTCCATTGTCCCCAATGTCAGCATCTCAGTGCACCCCCCAGGAACTTGGATGCATCTAGGAGAGGCTAGTTTCTTGTGTAATGAAATCCGTGCATGTGGATGAAACATATACGAATTCTTGTGAAGCAGGCATAGTGAGGACTGGCTTGCTGCCCAGTAGCAGCACAGGAAATTCATCTTTGAGAAGGACAAAGCAAAAAGCATCTTATCTTCCCCACCTTCCAAAATACCCCAGCATCAAAGTGATGAAAATAGTCATGTTACTACTGTACATTCAGTAGGTGGTGCTCCTCCAGAAAGTGTTTCAGAACCGAAATCTCCTGAGGGTCTATCCAGTCCAGATTTTACTTCTTTGGCAGAATCCTCCCCTAACCCTTGGCTCCCCAGGCAGGAGCAGTACACTGTGTCCAAAGTGACAGGGGAAACCTCTTTCTCAGAGAGCCCTGGGAACACCTGAGGCAGCTGTGACATCATGGACATCTGGAGTAAGCTCTGATTATGGCCTTGAAGAAATAGATGAAAGGAAAGAACTGAGTGAAGTGCCTGAAGACAAGGCTAAAATTGTTTCTCTGAAGTCACAAGATATTCTTTTTGTATCCCCAGATATAATAAATATCCCCAGAAATGATACTGATTCAGCCCTCGGCATTGATAGTAGAGAGTCCTTACAAACTCCAAGGAAGAAAAACAGGAAGCTAGAAACACAGATGGACAGGGATCACAGAATTTAGAACATGATGCAAGTAATGAAGAGATGGTAGTTGTTAGTAAGAGAAACTTGATGCCATTGGGCCCAAACCAAAAGAATGAGAACAGAGACGATAATATAAAAGAGGGAATGAGGAAAACAAATCACTGTAGGAGCTGTTGCCAAAAATAACAACATGAACACAGATGTTGTCAGACTATCAGACTCTCAGGTACATAAAACTCATACTACTGTAAGTTACAAGGAAAACCAACTAGCAGCTTCTTCAACCCAATGCAAAAAAGACAAAAATTCAGGATGCAGCAATTCAGACAACCCCTTCTAGGAACAGGTTTTGTGGGAATCAACAAGATCATAATTTGTCTGACTTTAAAATTAATGAAAGTATGAAAACTTCAAATAACAAATCAACTAAATATTTATCCTTAAGTTCACAAGATTCAGTAGAAACCTCAAGGGAGTTCAGGAGTCAAGGCATCCTAATTATACATTTAGAAGGGCAACTCACCATGAAAGTTCCAATTTGTGCACATAGTGATGATGATCTTTTGCCTTCTGTAATAGGATTGACAACAATTCGACTGCTTCTTACCTGAAGAATTATCCATTTTACAGACAGGACTACAACTCCAAGACAAAACCTTCCAATGACATCACACCAGAGTATATACCCCTAATCGGAATGACTACTTATAAAATAGTGCCTCCCAAATCCTTGGAAATGTCAAAAGATTGGGAATTGGAAACTAGGGTATAAAGATGATCAAGAGATATATACTTAAGTAAAAAAATCCCACTCTTGAGAATGTGAGAGAAACTGTCATCCAAACAGAAGAGCCTTCCATTTCTGCTGAACCAAAGGAGTCACCACCCAGATCTTAAACCTAAGCCTAACTTGAAAACAGAGGATGAGGTGCACAGTGCTGGAAGCTCATTGGATGGTGCCATGGTTAATCCTCTGAGACCTCCCAAAGTGATGAGACACGGGCACAGCTCCCTTTGCAACAAATTTGGAAGATACAAACAATATTTTGGAGTCAAAATTTAAATCCCGGGCTTCAAATTCCCAGGCAAAACCCAGTTCTTTTTTCTTGCAGATGCAGAAGAGAGGATCCGGCCAGTATTTGACATCTGCTGCAGCCAAGAATGCCCATGCTGTCCCCAGTCCTACTCCAAAAGAATTACCAAATAAGGTGGTAAGAAAGGGTATGCTGCCTCCTTCTGAGCAGACTGTTTCTCCCTTAAGTAAAACAGCTCACTCTGTCTCACAACCCCAAATTCAAAATTCTGACTGATTATGACATCATCAGTCAGAAACCCATGGAAACCTCTCCTCCTCCCCCATATCACCAAAACCTGGGACTCTTCCCACTAGCCAGGCAGCAGCACTAAATCTGAAGACTTTGAAAACTTTTGGTGCCCCGCTGACATACTCAAATTCACGTCCTTCACCATTTGCCCTCGCTGTAGTGAGAAGGTCACAGTCTTTCAGTTAAACACGTACTGAGTCATGCAGTGAAGGGGCTTCTGCCCAACCTCCAGCCAACACAGAGGAAGAGAAGACTCATTCTGTAAATAAACGTGTGGACACCCCACAGCCTGAGGTGATTGATAAGGAAAATATCTCTGCATGTAATGAACAGAATTTCCAAATACTGACTCCAACTGAGTGTCCATCATTCACCCTTAAGAGACTAAATTCTTTAACATTCCAAAGCTCTGACCCAAAACAGATTCGACAGAGTTTGCTGACTGCAGTTCATCCAGGAGAGGCTGCTGCCAAATTGAAAAGCGTTACCATTCCATCAAATACATTATCTGTGAATGGAAGGTCAAGTCTCAGCCATTTTGTGTCCTCTGATGCCCAGGCCAGTCGATAATTGTTGCCCTGCCATGCTGCCCTTCACTTCCACTTCACTGACCAACTCCATTCCAGCAGAGAATGCTGACAGATGTATATTGAGATATACACTAATATATTATCTGGTAGAATATAAGAATCTGTGCTATGGCTTTTATTGCCAGGAGGAGAATTACAGAATTTATAACATAATAATTTTTAATCTTTTTTTTTTTTTTGCCTTAAGAGCTGCATATGCTGCTTTAGAACTTTAAAAGAAGATGTATATGACATTTGTTTTTTTCAAATGAGAAATAATCACTTTTTATTGATTTCACTTAACACATTCTCTGCAGTGGTGACTTAGACATAAGTATAAATTAAGAGTCAAAGACATATTTGTATGACACATGAATAGTTAAACATTGTCTGACATTTGCTGCCTCAGTGCTACAGTTTAATTGGAAACATAAGTTATATTAATTATATCTAATTTTGTGCTGAAGAGAACTAGTGATATCGAAAAAGTATATTAGTTCAACGATTAATTTCAGTGATGAATCACTTAGTGTGAAAGACTTATCTTGTGTGTTCTTTCTATAATTTCAAGTCTTCATCAAATTCATGGGAAGTTCATAGTATTTTACTATTTCATTAACATGGGACTCTTGGTTTTTTAATCTGTAGAACGTAAATTGCACAAGAAAACTTAAATATATTCTGCATATAATTATGACATTACACATTTTATATGCCAGAAGACTTAGACATCTTTCTGTGAAAACGTTGATATATTGTGACAGTTATTTCACATTTGTTATGTAGAGAAGAACAGAGGTTAGTTTATGTCCATATTGGAAAACTTTAAAGAATACTTGGAAGTTCCAAAAATTCTGATATTTTTTCAAGTAAAATGATAAAATAGGCATTATATAGTTCAGAGACTAATATTCTAAATAATAATATATATTTATATTAAAACTAAAACTTTTAAGAAAAATAATGCATAATTTGTTGGCTTACAGCTATTCTGGGGTCTTGGACTTGTTGGTATTCTGTTTCTACTTTAATAATTTAATTATTTATTCTGAAAGTTTTGTTCAAACAAGCTGATATTAAATTTGTTTTCATTAAAAATACTGGGATATCTACACCTTTGAAAAATATGTTCATCTTTTTTCTGTTTAATAAAATTCAGTTGTATAAAAATGGTAATAATCTTGTCACACTAATTTGGTATCCTGAAATACATTGCTGGATTCATTTATCAAATCTAAGAGGGTTATTTTTTCAATCTTTAATTATCCTTTTTTTGATATAAGATTACATCCTCAATGAATATGGCTAGTTTCACTTTCTCCTTTTCAAATTGTAGGTCTTTCAGGTTTTTATTTTATTTTTCGTTATTTCTTCCTTTTTTTTTCTTTTTTTTTTTTTTACTACTAGTTGCTCCTTTTAGGATTCCAGAACTATGTGGACTGAAATTGGTGAGCGCATGCATTCTTGTCATATTCCAGCTCTTAGAGAACATTATCTAATGTTTTCCCTTTCTGATTATCACTCTGGGTTTTTAATGTATAACGTTAATTGCATTTTGAATTTTTTAACAATAAATATGCTGATTTTTATAATAAAAAATTATGAATTTAATAGAAAAATTCCTGAAATATTTTGACCTAATTTTAAGCATTTTCGTCTTAATTATTTTTATGTGATGGGTTCCATTCATTGATTTGTGTGTTGTAAAACATCCTTACCTCCCTGGGATAAAACCTATCTGTTTATGCTGCATTTTCTATTTGATGTACTGTTGGATTCAATTTACTAGTAATTTGTTTAGGATTTTCAGATCTATACTCATCAAGGATATTAGTCTGTGGTTTAATGTTTGTGTTATGTCCTTGCCTTGTTTTAGTATTAGATTAGTACTGGTCTTGTATTATAAAATATAGAGAAATTCCTCCTAGAGTGTATGGAATTGTTTCAGGAATATTAGTACTAGCTCATCTTTTGTGTTTGGTACAGTTCAATTATGAATCCATCTCCACCTTGGTTTCTCATTTTTATTTGTTCAGATTATTTTTATTATTGATTCAATCTCACAATTCATTATTGCTGTTTTCAAAGTATCTATTTATTTCTGGTTCAATCTCAGGATGTTGCATATGTCTATCAATTAATTAATTTATTTAAGCTACCTGGTTTTTGAGTATACAAACATAGTTTCTGATTATCCTTTCTATTTCTTTTGTGTCAAGTGTAATATATCATTTTTTAAATTGTGATTGTGTATGATTAGATATATATGATTTTCATTTCTTGGTTAGTCTAGTTAGTGGTTTAACAATTTTATTTATATTTTTTATATAAGGAACCATTAATTTTGTTTACTTTTATATGTATATATCTTCCTTTTATCTTATTTTCTCTGTTATTTGTATTTCATACTAAATTGAAGTTTGGTTTGATTTAATTTTCTGGTATTTTGAGGGTGACATTATGTTGATAATTTAGAATCTTTTAGTATTTTATCATAGGCACTTAATACTATAAACTTTGCACTTAGCACTGTGTCTATTATATTCCAGTGTATTTAGTGTGTTGTATTTCATTTTTACTTATTTAAAATTTTTAAAAAATATTTTCTCATAAGTACTGCTCCTTAATTATGGTTTCTTATTGCATAGAATGGCTTTTTCTGCTGCATTACTTTCAGTCCACTTGTGTTTTTATGGGCAATGTGAGTTTCTTGTGAGTGAATTATATTTTGTCAATCTCTGTCTTTTATTTAATTTTTAAAGAAGACTGTAGTCTTTTAATAAATCTTATAAAAACATTCAAGATATTGTAGTCATACTTGAAGTAAACTTTATATTTTGTGGAAAATACAAATATAATATTATTTTTTATTTTATAGACGTGGGGTAAAATTCAGGGATAGGTATACACATGTTCATTATGCATGTACCCTTGTTGATGAAGTGTACCCTCTCTCCCCTGGTATTTTGCTTCAACTGCCAATCCCACACTCCCTGCCCTGACAGTTTTCCACTATTGCCAATGCCTTTGTTAAATGTAAAGGAACTCAAATTGTTCTACAAAAAGTTACCTGTACACATATTTTTTGCAGCTCTATTCACAACATGGAACCATCCATGCTGCCCATCAAAACTGGATTTTAACAATGGAGTGCATATACACAATGGAATATTATTCAACCATAAAAAGGACAAGCATATGGACTTTACACAACTTGGATGGACTTAGAATCTATCATACCGAGTGATCTACCAAAGAAACAAAGGACAGAGTTCCATGCGTTCTCACTCATAAGCAGACCTTGAACAATCTCTGCCTTTTAATTGGTTGCTTAACAAATTTCCACTGAAGGTTGATGTAGATATGTGAGGTTTTTTTGCTATCATATTGTTGTTTTAAAACTGTTTTATAAATTAATTTTCTTCTTTTTTTTCTCTTTTTTTCTTTGTGGTTTCATAAAATTTTATTTAGTTGTCAATAGATTTCTTAAATTTTCTCATGTTTCTGAATTTTTTTGACTCTACAATTTTATTTTATTTATTTTTATTTTTTTAATAATAAATATTTTTTATTATGATATTGTGGGGTACAGTTAAGGGTTAGGGAAACAAATATGCTTCATTCAGGCACCCATGTTGAAAAGAGGTGTCTCCCCATCCCCACACAGATATTTACTACCGTTAATCCCATCTCCCTTCCCCTCCACCCCATAGTTTCCCACCACTGACAGTCATTTTCTTATACATTATGTTGTGTGTTCAAGGTCCACTATATGAGTGAGAACATGTGATACTCAGATCTTTGTTTCTGTGAGAGATCACTCAGTATTATAGACTCTAGTTCCATCCAGTTTACTGCGAAATTCATGATTTTGTTCTTTTTTATGGCTCTGTAGTATTCCATCGTGTATATGTACCACATTTTTTTAATCCAGTCCTCTTTTGATGGGCAGCATGGTTGCTTTCAGCTTCTTGCTATTGTGAACAAGGCTGCGATAAACATATGTGTGTAGGTATCTTTTTTATAGAGTGATTTGAGTTCTTCAGGGTATATTCCCAGTAGAGAGATTGCAGGGTCATATGGGAAGTCAATATTTAGAGCTTGTAGGAATCTCCATACTGTTTTCCACAGAGGTTGCACTAGTTTGCACTCCCACCAACAGTGTAGAAGTGTTCCATTTTCACCACACCCTCTCCAGCAACTGTTATTTTTTGAGTTGTTGATAATTGTCATTCTGACTGGAGTTTAGGTGGTATATCAGTGTGTTTTGATTTGCATCTCCTTGATGATTAGTGAGGATGAACATTGCTTCATGTGTCTGATGGCTGCTCTGATATCTTCCTTTGAGAAGTGTCTGTTCATTCCTTTTGCCCACTTTATAATGGGGCTTTTTGTTTTTTTCTTTTCAGCACGTTTGAGTTTCTTATAGATCCAAGACCTTAACCCTTTGTCAGACCTGGAGTTGGCAAATACTTTTTCTCAGGCTGTAGCATGTCTTCTTGCTCTCTCTCTTTTTTTTTGAGTTGGAGTCTCACTCTGTCACCCAGGCTGGAGTGCAGTGGCCGCTCCCGGCCACCGCAGCCTCAACCTGCTGGGCTCTGGCAATTCTTCGGCCTCAGCTTTCCAAGTAGCCAGAATTACAGGCATGCGCTATCACGCCCGGCTGATTTTTTTTTATTTATTGTAGAGACGAGGTCTCTCTGCCCAGGTAGGTCTCGAACCTGCTGGCTCAGGCAATCCACTCACCTCAGCTTCCCAAAGGCACAGGATTACAGGCTGAGCCACTGAGTCCGGCTTTCCTGCTCTCTTGATGGTTTCTTTGGCTTTGCAGAAGCTTGTCAGTTTAATGAGGTCCCACTTGACTATCTTATCTCTTATGGCCTGTGGGCTTCGGGTTTTGTTCAGGAATAGGATGCCAGTTCCAATTTCCATGAGAGTATATCCTTCATTTTCCATGGTTCTTATTGTTTGAGGTTTTACATTTAGGTCTCTGATCCATTTTGAGTTAATTTTTGTGTATGTTGATAAACAGGGGTCCTGTTTCAATCTTCTGCATGTGGTCAGCTGGATTTCCCAACACCATTTACTGAATAGGTTCTCCTCATCCCAGTGGTAGGTGGTGGAGACTTTGTCAAAGATGAGTTGGAGCCGGGCTCGGGTGGCTCAGCCTGTAATCCCACGCAGCCAATGCGCTCCAGTCTGGGCGACAGAGTGAGACTCCAACTCAAAAAAAAAAAGATAAGTTGGTTGAGAAAATGAGGTTTTGCTTCTGGAATCTCAATTCTATTCCATTGGTCTGTATGCCTGTTCCTGTATGAATACCAAGCTGTATTGTAGCTTTATAGTAAAGTTTGAAGTCTGGTA
Source organism: Carlito syrichta (assembly GCF_000164805.1). NCBI lineage: Eukaryota > Metazoa > Chordata > Mammalia > Primates > Tarsiidae > Carlito > Carlito syrichta. The sequence goes on from NW_007259441.1 coordinate 116,471, forward strand.
ATGTTTTGGTTTTTTGCTGAGGATTGTTCTGGCTATTCTTGATCGTTTGTGTTTCCATACGAATATGTGTGTTGTTTATTCTAGGTCTGAGAAGAATGTTGGTGGTAGTTTGACGGGTATTGCATTAAATCTGTAGATTGCCTTAAGTAAGATGGACATCTTCACAATGTTGATTCTTCCAATCCATGAGCATGGAATATTTTTCCACCTGTTTGTGTCATCTTTGATTTCTTTGAGCAGTGTTTTGTAGTTTGCACGTAAAGTTCTTTCACGTTTCTGGTTAGGAAGATGCCATGGTATTTCATTTTTGTGGCTATTGAGAATGGAATTGTGCTTTTTATTTGGATTTCTGTTTGTTCATTATAGGTGTAAAGAAATGTGATTGTCCTATGCACATTTATTTTATATCCTGAGATTTTGCCAAAGTCCTTTATTAGTTTCAGGAGTTTTTTTGACAAGTTCTCTTGTGTTTTCAAGATACACGATCATGTCATCTGTAAAGAGAGATAACATGACTTCCTCTTTTCCTATTTGAATACCCCTTATTGCCTTCCCTTCTCTGATTGCTCTAGCTAGGACTTCCAATACTATATTGAACAGGAGGGGTGAGAGTGGGCATCCTTGTCTTGTTCCAATTTTCAGGGGAAATTGTTCCACTTTTTGTCCGTTTAGGAGTATGCTGACTGTGGGTTTCTCATAGATGGCTTTTACTACTTTGAGGTATGTTCCCCGTATGGCTAGCTGTTCGAGGGTTTTTATCAAGAAGGAATGCTGGATTTTATCAAAAGCTTTGTCTGCATCTAATGATATAATTATGTGGTTTTTGTTTTGACATTTCTTGATGTATTTAATTGCATTTATTGTTTTACAATTGTTGAACCAGGATTGAATCTCAGGGATGAAGCCCACTTAGTGATGATGGATTATTTTTGAGATGCCTTGTTGAATCTGGTTCACTAGGATCTTGCTGAGAATTTTAGCATCTATTTTCATCAAAGATATTGGCCTGTAGTGCTCTTTCTTTGTTGGGTCTTTACCTGGCTTGGGTATCAATGTGTTGTTAGCTTCGCAAAATGATTTGGGGAGAGTTCCATCTTTCTCAATCACCTGGAATACCTTCAGTAGGATTGGTATAAGCTCCTCCTTAAATGTCTTGTAGAATTCTGCTGGAAAGCCATCTGGTCCAGGGCTTTTTTTGGTAGGTAGTTTTCTTATTACATAGTCAATGTCCTTGATTGTTATTGGTCTATTTAAGATCTCAATTTCTTCTTGTTTCAACCTAGGCAGGTTGTGTGATGACAGAAAGTCCTCCATTTCCTTGAGGTTTTCAAGTTTGTTTCCATAAAAGTGTACATAGTAGTCTCTAATGATCTTTTGTATTTCTTCAGGATCAGATGTGACTTCATCTTTTGTGCTTCTGATTGTATTTATTTGAAGCTTTTCTCTCTTTTTTTTGGTCAGTCTCGCTAGTGGACCATCAATCTTGTTTATCCTTTCGAAGAACCAGCTTTTTGTTTCTTTGATTTTTTTGTATTATCTCTTTGTTTCTATGTCCTGGATTTGGGCTACTATTTTGGGGATCTGGATTCTTCTGCTGAAATTAGGGTTTTGTGTTCTTACTTTTCCAGGTTGTTAGGTGGTTTTTTAAGCTGTTAATTTGTGATCCTTCCATTTTCTTCATGTGCGTTTGCAGGGATATAAATTCCCCTCTTACTACAGCTTTCATGGCGTCCCAGAGATTTTGGTAAGAAGTTTCTTCATTTTTATTTGTTTCCAGGTGTCTTTTAATCTCTATTTTGACTTCATCAACAACTCAGGAGTTGTTTAGCATCATGCTGTTTAGTGTCCATGTCTTTGTGGCCTTTGGGGGGACCTTGTTGGTATTAATGATTATTTTTATTCCACTGTGGTCGGAGAAGGTGCATGGTAAAATTTCAGTCTTTTTAAATTTGCTTATGCTTGATTTATCGCCAAGTATGTGGTCGATCTTAGAGTATGTTCCATGCGGTGATGAGTAGAATGTGTATTCTGTGGTCTTTGGATGGAGGGTTCTGTATGTATCAATTAAGTCCATTTGATCAAGAGTTACATTGAGGTTTCGGATCTCATTGCTGATTTTTTGTCCTGATGATTTGTCGAGTGTTTTGATTTGGGTATTAAACTCCCTAGCTATGAGGGTATTGGAGTCGATATCTTTTTCTAGTTTACCTAGGAGTTCTTTTATGAAAGATGCTACCATGTTTGGTGCATATATGTTTTGGAAGGATATTTCTCCTTAATGGATTGAACCTTTTATCATTATGTAGTGACCTTCTGTATCTTTTTAAGTTGATAGCTTAAAGGGTACTTTGTCTGAGATTAAGATCATGTCTCCGCCTTTCTTTTGTGTTCCATTCACCTGAAAATCTGTTTCTCATCCTCTTACTTTGCATCTCTGAGTGTCCTTTCTAGTCAGGTGAGTCTCTTGAAGGCAATAGATTGCTGCCTGGTGATATTTTATCCATTTTGCCATTCTATATCTTTTCAGTGGTGCATTTAATGCATTCACATTCAAACTAATTATTGAAAGGTGAGAGTTGATCCCTATCATAATGTTCTTACTGAGTTGTTGTTCTTCCTATTTGGGTGTTGTCTTTCTTTCGGTTTTAGAGTTGGATCATGTGCTTTTAATCTTTTGCCTATACTCTTGTGACGAACTTTGTTATTCTTTATTCCTTTTCTTCTGTGTTCAATACTTTCTTAAATTTTTCTTGTAGAGGTGGCCTTTGACAGCATAGATTCTTAGGGATTGGATATCTGGAAAAGATTTCAATTCCCCCTCAATGATGAACCTTAGCTTGGCTGGGTAGGTTATTCTTGGTTGAAATTGTTTATCTTTTAGAACTTTGAAGTTAAGGCTCCAAGATCTACTAGCCTGGAGGGTTTCTGTAGATAAATCTGCTGCTATTCTAATTGGTCTTCCCTGGTACGGAGTCTGACCTTTTTCTCTTGCAGCCTTTAGGATTTTTCTTTTATACCTACTTTGTTTAGGTGAATTATTATATGTCTGGGAGTTGGTCTTCTCAGTTGTTGTCTTGCAGGGGTTTTCTGATTCTCTTGTGTTTGAGTTTTTTTATCCTTGATGAGATGAGGGAAGTTTTCTTGAATGATTTCATGAAATGTTTGTTCCAGTGTGGCCACTGCTTCTCTCTCTGACTCAGGAAGGCCAATTACGCTTAGGTTTGGTCTCTTGAAGTGATCGTTCATCTCTTGAAGGTTTTGTTCTGTCTTTTTAAGCTTCTTTTCTATGCTTTTGACCGTTTGAGTTAGTTCTGTGTTTTGATCTTCGAAATCTGAGATTCTTGCTTCTGCTTGGCTGATTCTGCTTTCCTTGCTTATTAGTTTATTATTTATTTCCATCACAGTATTCTTTACTACTGTTGTTTCTGACATCAGCTGCTTCCTATTTTCCTCTTGTCTCTCCTCAATTTTTTAAATTCTTTCATTAATGTCCTGATATCTGGGTTTGTTGCATGTGACCAGTCATTCTGTGGGTTCTTCATTGTTTGTGTTCCAGAACCTGTTTTCTCAGTGTCTGTTCTCCAAGGTTTCTGTGTGAGACCTATATTCTTCTTTTGGTTTTTCTTCATTTGTGTGGTTTTTTCCCGACCCTCCTTTTTCCTTAACTCCACATCATAGTCTTCTTTAATTCTGTTATTCAGGGGTAGAGGGATTGCTTTTACTTCTGTTTCTTCAATCTCCTATTCTTTATGTATGCGCTCTTTGTTCAATTCTGAAGTTGCACTGTAGTTTGGGGGTGGTCCTTTTTGCAGTTTTGAGATTTACTTAAGGGGGGAGCTGTGATTCAAAATCTATCTGCAGGTCCTGGTATTTGCTGACAGGTGTATGGATAATCTGGAACCCACTTCTCACTGCCTTGGAATCTGTCCATGCAGTGGGGCTGTAGATTTACTCCCTGAATTAAAATGTGATTAGCAGAGGGAAGAGAATGGAGCAGACAGTAGGGGGAAGAGGGGAGGTGGAGAGAGAGAGGAGTAAGGGGGGAAACATACGAGTGTATCAACAAATGAAGAGAGAGACCTAAACTGAAACAGTTAAAAACAATAGACCATGACTACAGACTAATCAACTCCCATCCCCCCAAAAAAATAAAACATAAAATGATGCTAACATACAGGTTAAACAACCACCTTATTTGTGTGCTCTTCCTCTATACAAAGATATTGTTTACAGAAAGGAGAAAAGAGAAGAAAAGGAGGAGGAAAAGAAAAAAAAGAAAAGAAAAAAGAACAAAGCAGTAGGGATAGAATTAAGTCATTAAGCTAACAGAACCAATCAAGCACAATCTGAGACTTTTCATTTAAGTCCAAAGTCCTTTCAACTCTGATTTCTAGCTGTATTTTCAAGCTGATAAATTAGTTCCCAGTTATGGTCAGTTGCCCCTGGCCTGCTGTGAAGGACAGTTCATATCATCCTCATTTTACCGTTCAAATCAGGCCTCTGTTTTTCAAGCTTGTTTTTCCCATTTCAGAGTTGTTACCTTGTATCACCAGCAGGTGGTGCTATATCAACTGCTCACCCCAGAAGGGGTGGAGGCAGACTGGAGTTGGGGCTGAGGCTGGAAATGGGAGCCTGCCTCAGGGCACACAGGAGAAGATTCACATGACAGCACAGCAGGGTGGCAGCAGAGGTGGCAGTGATCCCAGCAGATCTTGCCTGCAGGGTTTCAAGGACTGAAGTCGTGGATAGCCTCAGGCATGGGTGGATTGCTATGGCCACAACAGAGGTCGTGTAGCACCCCTGGCTGCTGTGTATGTGGCTGCAGTGGCTGTCTAGACCGCTGTGATGCCCCAGTAGTGGTGACAACTGAACTCTGTGAAGAGCAGGCTGCCCACGTTGGGATCCACATCCCCCAAGGACAGAGCCAGAGACCCTCTGCATTCTCCTTTGGAGAGGGTGTCATAGACCAGGCTACCCAGTCGCTGTCTTGGCAGAAGTCATTTCTGAAAATTTTAAAAGAAATATGGGCTGGACACAGTGACTTAAACTGTAATTCCAACACTTTGGGTGGCCAAAGCAAGTGGATTGCCTGGTCATGCAGTTTCGAACTCAGCCTGCACAACTTGGTGGAATATCATCTCCACAATAAATAAAAAAGTAGCCAGGTGTCATAGCATACACCTGTGGTTCCACCAACTTGCAATGCTGAGGTGCAAGAATCGCCAGAGTCCAACAGGTCAACATTGAGGTGGCTGTGAGTGTGCCACAGCACTCCAGCCTGGGAGACGGAAATTCCAACTCAAAAATATAAAAACAGAAGCATTCATTTTATCATCCTGTATATTTTCATAATGAGTGCTATTGGTCTTTCATTTCTTTTTTTTTTTTTTTGAGTTGGAATCTCACTCGGTCACCCAGATTGGAGTGCAGTGACTGCTCCCAGCCACCACAGCCTTGCCTGCTGGACTCTGGTGATCCTTCCACCTCAGCCTTCCGAGTAGCCGGAATTACAGGCATGCGCTACCAGGCCCAGCTGATTTTTCGATTTATTGTAGAGATGAGGTCTTGCTGCCCAGGCAGGTCTTGAACCTGTGGACTCAGGCAATCCACTCACCTCAGTCTCCCAAAGGCGTGGGATTACAGACTGAGCCACCGAACCTGGCTGGTCTTTCACTTCTATGTTTAAGACTGACTTGATTTTTCCGTGGGGCCAATTTAGTAATGAAATATTTTCTCAAAATTTGTCTATCTACAAAAGATATTATTTTCTTTAGATTATAAAGCGTATTCAGACAGAATGCAAAATTCTGGGTTGATATGGTTTTTTCCAGCACTTTAAAAACTCCTATTTTTTTCTTGTCTGTAATGTTTCTGCTGAAAAGTTTGCTTTTAGCCTAATGTGGTTTCATTTACACTAATGTGGTTTTTTTCTACACTAGAGTTTTTATCTTTCAAATTTTAATCTTCTCTATTACTTTACATCTTATGAATACAATATTACATGGTAAGCTATTTTTGCTATGTATTTGTTGGTACTTCACAAAATTTCTTGCCCCTGGATATCTTAATCTCTTGTTAGACTTGGGAAATTTTTATCAATTATCTCCTTAAATTTAATTTCTAATTTATTTAATAAATTTTTCTGCTTAGATATGCCAATAATGCATAACATAAGTCAATGTATTTAATCACAGACGTCTCAAAAGTTTTCTTCATTCTTATTATTTTTATTCTTTTTTGTCATATATTTTTGTGTCATTTATCCTTTTTTCTGCATTTTGTGCTTTGATTTTAGCATTATATATTGCTTCAATTTATCTCATTTTTAACATTTTTGTCATATATTTTTCTTAACTTGAGGATGTTTTCCCTAGTTTGTAAAATTTATTTACATATAATTAGAGTTCATTCTTAAGTAACACCATACACCTTTAGAGATATGGCCAGTACCTTGAAAATGCAAAGTATTCCATTTCATCCTACCTGATCCCATATAATTTCAATAGTTATTACATACACACACAGACTCACACACACACACACACACACACACACACACACACACACACACACACACGTATTTGCTTTTCTTATTTTGCTATGATTATTCTGAAGAAACTGAATTTTTAGAATTAAGAATGAGAAAAAATATTTTTTTACCCTTAACTAAAACTGTTTGCTACATTTTATGTTTTGTGTACTTCCATTTCTAATCTATATGCTGTTACTTCTTTTTGAAACGTTATTTTAACATTTCTTGCAAAGATGTTCTAATGAAAACATATTACCTCAATCTGTGTTTATATGAGAAAGTCTATATTTTTATTTTGTCATTTTACAGGCTAAGGACTTCTTTTTCTAATGAAATTCTTCACTCCGTTATCTTTTTTCTTTTTATGATTTCTGAAGTTGAAGACAAATGCAATTATTATCTTTAATTCTCTACATATAATATTTATCCCACATGGATTGGGGAGGATATTTTCTTTTTTTGTTGTTTTTGATTGCTTAAAATAAGATACCTATGTCTGACTTTTATTTTTCTTGGTCATCTCTGAAATTTACAGATCTGTAGTTTGTTTTTTCACAATATTTATTTCGAAATTCTCAGTTACTATTTTTCAAATATGTCTTCTTTTTTTAGTTTCTCTTCTCTTTCTATGTTTCCCATAATGTGTTGACTATACTTTTTTTTGAGGTGGAGTCTCACTCTGTCACCCAGACTAGAATTCAGTGGCACACTCCTGGCCAGCTCAGCGTCGACCTGCTGGGCTCCAGCGATCCTTCCGTTTCAGTCTTCCAAGTAGCCAAAACTACAGGCATGCACTAGCACGCCTGGCTACATTTTCATTTATTTTAGAGCCAAGGTCTCACCAAGTTGCCTGGGCAGGTCACAAACCCTCAGGCTCAGGCAATCCACTTGCTTTGGCCTCCCAAAATTCTGGGATTACAGGCTTAGCCACCAAACCCAGCTTGGCCATCATTTTTTAATTGTCTTATAATTTTTGTTGTTAGTGTTTTATTTGTGGGTTTTGTTTATGTGTGTGTAAATTTGCTTGTAATTAAATATTTTTATTATAATTTTTAGTTTGGAGTTTTCCATTGACATATTCTTAATTTCAGATTGTTTTCTCAGGTGTATCCATTCTACAAATAAGCCCATGGAAGACATTCTTTATTTCTGTTACAGTATTTTATATCTCTACTATTTTTGATTCTTTATTCGAATTTACATATTTCCTGACTTTGCCCATCTGTTCTTCCATGCTGTCTACTTTATTCACTATATCTCTTAGCATATTAATTATGGCTACTTCTATTGTCTTTTTGTATTTGTATTTAAAGAGTTGGAATCTGGCTACATTGTGCAGACTGATTTCAAACTCCTGAGATCAAGCAACCATTCTCCCTTAGGTTTCCAGGTTGCTGAGAATACAGGCATGAACCATCATGTCTGGCCAGTTATAGCTGTTTTAAACTCCATGGTTTGTAATTCCAACCTCACCGACATATCTGAATCTCCTACTGATGCTTGTTAGTATGTTTTGTCTTTGTTTTTACCTGGCAGCCATTCATTAAGTACCAAGTAAAAATACCAGCTGTGTTGCGAGTCTAGGGATGTTATGGTAGAAGGTTGATATGATCAGGTCCATAATGCTGCAATTAATTCTCAATTTTTCAATGATTTTGTTTATTTACAAATAAAGATTACACACAAGCATGGAAAGATTGAGCCACAGATTTGGAAAGCATGCTTGCATACCACATATATTACAAATTTTTTGTCATCAATATTCAAACTAAATTACTGTTGGGAGTCGGCCATGGAGGCCCACTGAGTGTTAGGGATCAGGAAGGGCCATTGACCCCAAGACCACTGGGATGCGTTCGCGAGCTATTGACCCCATTTCCTCCCCGTTTCTACTCAGCACTAACCAGATTAACCTCCTATGAGCACAAAACGAAAAAACTCTGAGCCCAGGATGAACACAAGCTAACTTTAGAAGCTCATTACTCCCATTCTTCCACAAACTGCAGTTTTGGCTTTCACACAACTTATCATTCACTTATATTCATGTCACATATAAGAGCCTTAGTATTGGTCACAGGCTTCTGGGTCATGGTCTTAGGATTTATTAAAGGTGTAAATTGTAGAATATAGTTTTAGAAGACAGCCATTTTATTGAAAGGATGCAGTTGGGTTACTTGCAGGTAGCCCACTGTGAACTTTGGACTGGGCCGCATTCCAAACATTCTGGGATGGGCCACTTTCGCTTGTAAAGTTAATACTTAAGTTTCTATAGAGTTGTTCAACTTGGCATAAATCAAACAGTTTAGGATGAAAAAGGTTTATAGAGTATGTCAGTCACAGTTTAGGGTATCCTTTGTTATGGGATTTGAAGATTATCATATGAAAAGAGTTTAAAGGCAATCATTGATTATGTTTTCATGGATTAAGGTTTTTGATCCGTGGGGGACGCCCCTCCCACATATGACTTTGTGTATAAAAGACCCGTTGTAATTCCCAATAACTCTCACTCACTTCTGCACTCGACTGGAGTTCAGTCTCTTTCTTTCTCTCTTCTTCCCCCCAATCGCCATCGCTATCTCCACCTTTGGGATACCCTGAACCCAGCTGGAGCTGGTCTCCGGCAAATTACAACTGAACAATTTTTTAAAAATGCAATTACAATAAACAATTGGAAAATACCTGAATAGAAATTACATCCATCAACAAATACAAAAAATAATCAATTTGATTTTTTATTAGGAAGATGGACATATCAACAACAATGAGGTACTACTGTTAACCTACTGAATTTAGTGTAATGTACAGTACTCCCATTATCAATGCAAAGAAGATGTTGAGAAAGAGACACTCTCACTCATTGCTTGAGAGAATGAAATATGGCACATCTCTTTTTAAACCCAGGTTGACAATTTCTCACAAAGTTACCCATAAACTTATTGTGCAATCAAACATATTTCAAAGTACCTATCCAGGTTATTTGAAATGTAAGTTCACATGAATGCTTTTATTGGACTTTTTTTAAAGTTTCTTATTCCTTTAATGATCACACCCCATCTATTCTAGGTCCTTATTGTGAACATGGGTTTGGATCTAGTCAGTTCTACATTTGAAAATAATTGTTGCAGTGGCTGTCAAAACTAAAGTGTGCTTTCTTTACAGTCCCAGACAGCACAGAATCCTCTAGTGACAACTCATATTTTTCTGTGAGGCTTTGGACTTTCACATTGTGCAATCCCAGAGAGAATTCACATCTGTCAGCTATTCCAGGTGTATCCTAGCGACACTTATACTGCAAATTGTCATTGAGGTGGAAGGAATTACACTCAATGAGCATTCTCTCTTGTAATGAAGCTGTGTTCCAAAGAGGTATCATAACGCTGAGACTGAATGTACCCTTTCAAGTGTTCCTGTTCTTGCTGCAGTTGTGATGAGTATCCATGTGCACAATTTCATTCTTGAGTTGAGTGTCACTTTTTAATTATTTTTTCAAATGTCACTCCCACAGTTACTTTGACTATTCACCAATGACCTTAATATCTCCTTTTTCTGACCTTTTCTGTAGAATAAGGCTATTATTCCAGAGTGAAAGAGGGGAGGGTATGTCTTTAAAAAGCTTTGTTGATTTCCTCTGTTGCCCTCCCAGTATTATGTGTTCCTTCAGTGACTGTTAATAAAGTGGTTTACTGTGGATTTTTTTTTTACCACAGATTGACTCTTTGGCAATTTAGTGGTCATGGAGGATGTGATTTTGAATGTTTTTCAGTTATAGTTGTTCTTTTTTCCCCAAACAGAACTCTCTTGGGGAATACAGGGTGGAAATTTGGGGGGCATGTCCCCAAAAGAAGAAGGTTCACTGGCAGCAGGAATCCCCAAGCTCTCTGTCCCCTGAGAATTTCCCACTATAACTCCTTTATCACACTCAACTTTAAGCAATTCAATTAATACGTCTCATCATTTACTAGCTCATTTGATATTTGGTGGTCTCTGCCTTACTTTGGGTAATATTTTGTTTCTGTTTTTTCCTGCAAGTCTTTGTCTTTCTTCAGATTTTAAGACTTTTGTTTGTCCTACTACACATATTTTCGCATGTCCTAGAAAAAAAGTATTATTTTTCAGCTTGTTCATGTTAGGTGTTGCTCTAAGAAAACAAAAATTTTTATAAATTGTCTACATATCTTAACTGAGTAACTTTTTTTGTGATACTCAGACTGGAAAGAATGCAAATTAACATATAAGGAAATAATATACATTAATTGATTGCATACTATATATCATGAGAGACAATGAGTTCTTCTCACACACGATTGAATCACACATAGTTATGCTGAGCAAGAAGCCACACAAATGAAAAAGGCATTATATTTTTCACTGTTGCAAACTCTAGAAAATGAAAACTAATGAAGTGTAACAGAGATTAATGGTTGAAACAGAATTTTTGTATTGCTGTTGAAGCCTTTTTCTCCAGAACTGGAGACACATCAGGAAGGGAAAGGCTGAGAGGGAGGGATTGCAGAGAAACAGGAGGAAGAATATAAGGGTGATTCATTTGTTCATTATAGTGATTGTTATGATGGATACACAGGTGCATGCATGTCTCCTCACTTATCACACTGTGCCCTTTAATTATGTGAGTTTCATTACAAGCCAGTAATGCCTCATTATAGCTATTACAATGAAAAGGTAATTTGAAGGAAGCACTGTTGGAGAGACAGAAAATAACATGTAAAACTAAATACCCTTAAAAACACAACTACAATATACACCCGCTTCTCCTTACAATTGTTAGGTAAACACAAGCATGCATACAAATCCTGCCATGTTCTTATTACAGTAAGGGGATATGCAAACCTCACTAGGCATGTCTTTCTCTTTGCCAGTGTTGGTTCAGGAACATTTGACTAGATGCTCAGAATCATACTTACCAGAAGTCAACTCTGAGAACATTGCTTAACCCACATGTGTTTCTGCTTGTATTTTGACACCTCAACATGGAAATATCTTTGACAATACTGGACATGCTTTCCTTCATATGTACACACAAAGTAAGATGATTGATGCTAAGTTTACATTACATTACATTGTTTCATAGATCCATTGTACCTCAATAAAACTTTAAAGATAAAACATATATTTTAAAAATGACTGGTAAGTCTTCATTAAAACATAAACTCATAATTTTCCCAAATATATTAAATGTCACCAATACTCCCAGGTTACTCCTTTCTGGGACCAGCCCTCCCACCAGAGCTAGCTATATAACAGAATATATGCAAATAGGACCCTCCCTCTACTGATGAAAATTAGCTCAGCCCTAACACTGCAACTCTGAGAGAGAAGTCCAGCATTGTCATTCCCATGAATTCCCGTTTGGGGATCGGTACTGAACACAGATCACTCAGCATGGACTTTTGGCTCTGATAGGTTTTCCTGGTTGCTGTTTTATTTTTAATTTTTAATTTTTTAATTTTTTTTTGAATTGGAGTCTCACTCTGTCACCCAGACTGGAGTGCAGTGACCGTTCCCGGCCACCACAACCTCAACCTGCTGGGCTCCAGTGATCCTTCCACCTCAGCCTTCCAAGTAGCGGGAACTACAAGTGCGTGCTACCACGCCCAGCTGATTTTTTAAAATTATTGTAGAGACGAGGTCTCACCAATTTGCCCTGGTGGGACTTGTACCGGTGGGCTCAGACAATCCACTCACCTTAGCCTCCCCAGGAACAGGATTACAGGCTGAGTCACCAAGCCCGGCTCCTGGTCACTGGTTTTAAAGGTAGTTTATAAAGAATTAGATATATTGAGTGTATGAGAGGATGTGAGTGAAAGAAGCAGTGGACATTGTTGGGAGCCAAGATCTATAGCTACATGGCTGAGGCCTGTAAAGGCCCATCTGGAAGATCGCCTCTGACATAGGATATCAGTTATACCTATAATATTGGCGTGTGATTAGTGACCAGTGTGCATACATGGCAGTAAAACTTATAAGTAAATCTCAATACACCTGATGGAAAGTGCATAGCAGGATTATTTCTCTCTGTCTTTCTAAGTTTTACTTCTTTCTAGATATTTTTTAACTTCTATTTCCTGGTAGACTGGGTAGTCAGCTCTTGTTCCCGAAAGCTGTTTCCCCTAGGGCTAAGATTAGAAACTAAATTACCATGATAGTTTTGTCGCCCTGCCCCTAGCCAGGCAGAACGTTTTCTTTTGTTTCGTTAATTACCGAAACTCTGTCTGCTTCAGCCCATGGCTGCCATCTTGGCAGCCCTGCATTTCCTTGTTCAAGAGTGTGACAGCTACTATTTGATTTTTAGAGTAGACTTGTTAGGATAAAATATATACATATACACTCATAGCTGCGTAAATCTATGCTTGCTGTTTTGTTTCCTTTTGCTACATTATTCAAGTGTAATAGTTACTATACGATTTATAAAAGAATTAACGATAAGGTATTAGCTTAATAGGATATAGCATAGTATTAAAGTCCAATAACTAGATCATATAAAAATTAAAGTTTAGACATATGAAACATATGAATTATAGTAAAGTTTTGTAGTTTAAGAATAAGTTTTAGCTGAGTTATAAGGCATTACGTTAAATCGTAATAAGATAATAGTATAACTGACAGTTAAGTCATTTAACTAAACTTATAGATTATAGTATAGTGTTAAGTTGATAATATTAATTGTTAAAAATATTGGGAATCAGTGAACTTGGATTGAACCTAGAGTTAACTCAGGAAAGTTTTTTTGTATTAATCAGGGTTTAGAACAAAGAGTATAATATGAATGATTTATTGAACACTATGGAAGACATTTTGAACAATTGAAATTGTGCACCTGTGACCTTGATGTGAGTTTTGTGAAGCACGTCAGGCATCATGGAGTTTGAATTGTCTGCTTGGAACTTGGAGGTCTCATGATGGTCTTGTGATGCATAACTTGTAAACCGCAATATACATCATGGAATTTGTACACCCCCAGTAAATAATTATCACACTGCTGGAGGGTATAGAAAATGGTATATAAGTTGGAAAAGGTTTGAATAAAATCGGTTCCAGTCCTGATCAGACTGTTCCCAGAAGAACTGCCTCCGAGTAGTCTCTTCTCACTGTCCAGATTCTCTGGTGCGGGTCCTAACCCACCCTTGGTCAGTGCTGGTCACCGACAGGACATCAGTGGAAGTATCTAACTTGATGTCTCTGTGTTTGCAGGTGTCCACTGTGAGGTGAAGCTAACGCAGTCTGGGGGAGGCTTGGTTCAGCCTGGGGGGACCGTTATATTCTCCTGTGCAGCTTCTGTATTCACCTTTAGTAATTATCTCATAAGCTGGATTCACCAGACCCCGGGGAAGGGGCTGGAATGGGCCTCAACCATTAGTAGTAGTGGTGGTAACAGATACTACGCAGACCCTGTGAAGGGCCGATTCACCATCTCCAGAGACAATGCGAAGAACATTCTCTATCAGCAAATGAACAGGCTGAGACCCGAGAACATGGCCATGTATTACAGCCCGAGGTACACAGTGAAAAGATATCAGAAACAGTGGACTCTATCAGAAACACCCCTGCAGTGAGAAATTAATACTTGGACTACAGGGGGCAGTCAGGACACACAGCTGATTGGGCAGCCCATGGGCAAGGTGCAGATGGAGGTTGAGTACTGCCTTCTGTCAGTGCTGAGGCTTCCTCTGCATCTGTTTCTTCTGGCTCTGCTTTATGTTTCTGAATCTGCATCTATCACTGAATTAGAAAAGTCTGCTACTATTGGAGACAGTTTCTCATATGCCCCTTAAGCTAGATGCTACTAATGAAGGTAGAAAATTCCACAAGAGGCCATTAAGATTGTAAACATTGTCAGCCCAGGATGAAGTCTAAAAATTGAGGAAGTAGAATGAGAGCAGCTTGATGATGCTTCCTTACTACCCATCGGTCCAAGCTAACTCTGGCATGTACATTAATGCTTCCCTGAGGCTCAGTTGCCCATCAAGAATAATCTGTGACTCCCATCAGTATCTATGCCTTAGATATATCAACTTTATTCATTCATTGTCTATGGGGAAGTCCCAGGACATGCATTTTTGTCACAAGCCTGGTGATCAATGTCAGAGAGGTACATTGGTTTCCTGCTCCATTGGACTTTCCATAGTTGGAAATATAGAAAGTGCATTCATATAGCCAAAATACCTTTTTATGGATTTTATACATGAAAATATATTCAAATGATGCTATCAGATGGCATATAGAAGCAAGTTTGCACTCTGCAAATAATAATGGTGCTAAAATTCATTTTAAAGGCATTATGGCTTAAGATTGAGGGATCCTTGTCACCGAGTTGGCTTTCTTTTGAGGAATTGTTTAATATAAGTGTGCAACCACATATTTATCATGGTGTTTTATTTCTGTTTATATACAGAGAACTTAAGTAGAGTAGCCGTGTTCCTTGAAAACCATGAATCTGATCCTCTAAAGCGAAAGAGCAGAGCTTCTCCTGTTACTAAGGCTGAGGAAGCAGCTGGTCCTGCACAAACTGGAGCCTTCAGAGGGCACACATGTAGCTGTGTAGACTTTAAATTTTCTCCATATGGAAACCTCTCCTGCCAGTGATTGCTGTCCAGGACTCACTGTGGGTTCAGAATTAGACACCGTGAAGCTATCATGGTGATTATTACTATTATGGAAATCATCATTATCATAGAGGAGGTGATAATATAATCTTCACTCCCTTGACTTGATTTTCTTTTTTATTGTGTTTGTAGTTGGAAACAGAAAAGTGTTTCCTTGTATTTGCCTTAGTGTAACAAGAGAATCTACTGAATTTGTCAAGGAGATTAATATATTTGACCAAATTCGATTATTTGGGAATTTTTGTGTAGTGTTCAGAAGCTGTGAACACCGAATCTGTTTTCAGCCCACTGATTTGTTGCTAAGAAAAATAAACCCATAGCCCCCTGGCAGCTTGGACCAAATTTGGACAATTTCAGAGACTTTCTCTGTGATTTCTTTTGAATGTCAGTGGTATCAGTTGTAATGTTTTTTCTTTAGCATTTAATATAATGTATTTGAGAAGTCTCTCCTTTTCTCTTAGTCTAGCTCTGGTTTTGTTTCAATTGTTGATTTTCATTTTTTCTCAAAAAACAGTGCATAGTTCTGTTGATGTTTCTACTCCTTTAAAGTCTTCTTTTCATTTATTTATTTAATTACCCTGAAACCTCATGAATGCATTACTGGTACATATACTGATATTCTGTTTTTAAATGCGAGATTCTTGTTAGACTCAGCTAAACGCACAAGAAAATGTCCTGATGAGTCTGCAGCTCCCACCACAAGAGAAGGGTTAGAATTGCCAAGCTATGGTGACAGGAGGGAAACAGGCCTTAGCAAGAGCAGGAGCTTTGCTGTCAGGCCCTATGTTTCCTCTCCTGGGGACATCACTTATCTTCTTCCTCACCCTGAGAATCAGTCATTTCTGTCTGGGTGGGAAAATCACATAATCTTATCTTTGATATATGTGGATGCAAGCCCAGGAAGGAGGCAAACCACACCTTTTCTCTGCACCTGCTCTCTTAGGAATATCTACACCAACATATAATTTCTAAGAATGTCTACATCAAATAGTTCCCCTTTTACACTTCACACACACACCCTGTCTATTCATGACCAAAGACTCACACCCTGCATCATACAATTGTCAGCTAATTAAGTATGGCTATGTGTACACATCTGTGAAACAAACATCACCATCAGAACCATACAATATTAGTCATTTGCAAAGTCTCTTCTCAGTGTTTGTGTGTGGTTCAAAGCCTGGGCAGACATTGAATTAGTTAACTGTATAAAAATTTTAGGACAACACTTGTTTCTGCTCTGGTGGACTGGTGTGTGAGAACTTCAGGTGTCAGTTATGCAGATGATCCAAATATCTGTAATGGGCTCCAGTACACATCACTTCACGCTATGACTCAGCAGAGCTTCCCTGATGATAACGCCTACTCACATGTCATCATACATCACTGCTAAGAGAGCTGAACATGTGCATGATACTCTACTGGAGGGCAACACCTGAGAACTTGTGCCTGATTTCTCAGGGACTGCACCCCTGGTGCCTTTGCATTTTAACTTCATATGCTGATGCTTAATACATTGTAACCATGAACAAAACAACTTATTCAGAGTCGTAAATTACTAATGATCAGAGGAATTGAAGATGATCCAGAAACACTTGAAACAATGACATGAACAGTGGGATTTGCTAGAAAATTTCTCACTCACTGACACGTGACTAAAGTGTTGTGTAAAATATCAAAAAGTGAGAAGGTGTAGGATGAGGTGGCCTGTATGACTACAAAATCTCATGGCATGAGATCACATGTGCACTCCAAAGAGAAGCAGGTGGCAAAAGTCTTTAATGAAATTTAGAAATTATATACCCAATTCCAAAGGTTTTCCACCTGGAACTATAAACATAAAAAATAAGTTAGAGCCAAGTACAACAAATTGATTGCCAACATATCTCTCTATGGACAAAAATTGAAGGAATTGTCCCTGAAAATGAAAACAAGGCAAGGCTGGTCACTGTCACCCATCCTGTTTACCATAGTATTGGAAATCCTAGCAAGAGCAATCAGGCAAGGGAAGGAAATAAGGGTTATCCAAGTAGGAAAAGAGGAAGTTAAGGTAGCCCTCTTTGCTGATGATATGATTCTATATCATAAAATCTCAAGAGAATCTGTTGAAAACCTCCTTACGCTGATAATTGATGTTGGCCAAGTCTCAAAGTAGAAAAATCAATGTGCAAAAGACAGCCACATTTTTATATACAGTCACCAAATAGGCAGGGAACCAAATAAAAAGCACAATACCATTCGCCATAGCACAAAAATGACATACCTTGTCATCCACCTACCCAGTGAAGTGAAAGACCTTTACAATGCAATGTACAAAACAATTCCCAAATAAAGAAGACACACAAGAATAGAAAAATATTCAATGCTCATGGAATGGAAGAATCAATATTGTTGAAATGTCCAGACTGCCAAAGACAATGTACATATTAAAGGCAATACCCAATAAATAACCAAGATCATTGCTCTGAGACCTGGAAATGACAATACAGAAACTCAAAGGGAGATATACAAAGGGCATGAATAGCCAAAACCATCCTCAGCAAAACAAAAAAAATTGAGGATTATCACACATACAGACTTTAAACTTTACTAGAAGGCTACAGTAATTACAACAGCTTAGTATTGGTACAAGAACAGGCATATAGACCAATGGAATAGGATGGAATTTCTAGAAACAAACCTCAATTTCTCAGCCAACTCCTCTTTGACAAAGCCATCAGCACCATGGAATTGGGAAACGAGAACATATTGAGTAAATGATGTTGGAGAAACTGACTGACTGCATACAGAGGAATGAAACAGGACCTCTACCTATCAAAATACACAAAAAACCATCCTTAAATAGATAAAAGACCACAACATAAAGCCTCAAAATACAAAAATCTTAGAAGAACTTGCAATAGATACCCTTCTGCACACTGGGATAGGCAATCAATTATTGATCATAAGCCCAGAATGATATGCCATAAAAGATAAGCTAGACAAGTGGGACCTTATCAAAGGAAAAAAAAGCCCCATTACACACTGAAAAGTATTTTATAGCATAAAAGCCATCAAGATTGCAGAAAGATAGACCACAGAATGAAAAAAAAGCAGTTCTGACTCTATATCTGACACAGCGCTAACATTCAGGACCTGCAGGGAAACAAAACAAGCTGAAGGGAAAAAAAGAAAACAAATAAGCCCTATCAGAAAGTGAACAAAATACCTGAATAGGCAATTTCATAAAGAATACATACAAACAGGCAACAGACATATAAAAATATGCTTAGCCTCACTAATCATCAGATAAACGACAACCGCACTTAGATACCACCTAACTCCAGGAAGAACAGTCATTGTTAATAAATCAAAAAAACAACAGATGTTGGTGAAGATGTGGAGAAAAGGGAATGCTTCTACACTGTTGGTAGGAGGGTAAACTAGTTCAACCTCTGTGGAAAACAGTATCACGGATTTTAAAAGAACTAGAAATTGGCATTCCATATGACCCAGTAATCCCACTTCTGGGAATATACCCAGAGGAACTCAAATAATTCGATTAAAAAGATATCTGCATATGCATGTTTACTGAAATACTATTTACAATGGCAGAAACATGGAATCTAACCATGTTGCCCTTTGAAAAAAAAATCTGGAAAAAATAATGTGTACATATATGCAATGGAAGAGCATGCAGCTATAAAGAAGGGCAAAGTTATAGACTTCACAAGCAACTTGAATATGTTTAGAGTCTATCATACTCAGTGACCTATGATGAAACAACAAACTGAATACCACATGATCTCATGCATAAGTGGGTCCTGAACACTGATCACAGTGCAATGAGAAAGTGATGAACAGTAGAGGGACAATGCCAGGAGGAGGAAAGGGGTATGATGAAGGGTCCTTAGTATCACTAAGGGGCCTTGATCCTAAACCAGGGGAAATGAGAACTAATGAGAGGCCCAAACTTCACTTGAACAAAGACAATTTATGTACTGTAGCCTGACTTGTATGCAATATGTTTAAAATAAAATAAAATAATTAAACCTAATATCAAGCAATTCATGTCTGTGATCACTAAAATGGAAGCAAAAGACCACAAATATTAACTCTAAATGGAACAAAGACCTAAACATAAAACCTCAAACTTTAAGAATCTTGGAAAACGCAGGAGACACACTTATGAAAACTGGAACTAGCAAACAATTCCTGATCAGAGCCCTAAATGCCCATACTTTAGGAAATAAGACAAGTGGAACTATATGAAAGTAACGAGCTTCTGAAAAGCAAAATAAACCATCAAGAGACCAGGGAGACAGCCCACAGAATGAGAAAAAGTTTTGTCAACTGCAAATCAGACAAAGGTTTAATATCTAGGATCTACAAGGAATTTAAACACACAAAAGGGAAAAAAACAAACAGCCCCATTAAAAAGTGGGCAAAAGCTGGGCTCAGTGGCTCAGCCTGTAATCCCGTGCCTTTGGGAGGCTGAGGTGAGTGGATTGCCCGAGCCCGTGGGTTCGAGACCCTCCTAGGCAGCGAGACCTCATCTCTACAATAAATGAAAAAATCACCCGGGCATGGTGGTGCATTCCTGTAATTCTGGCTACTCGGAAGGCTGAGGTGGAAGGATCGCCAGAACCCAGCAGGTCGAGGCTGCAGTGGCCTGGAGCAGCCACTGCACTCCAGTCTGGGCGACAAAGTGAGACTCCAACTCAAAAAAAAAAAGTCGGCAAAAGACATTAATAGACATTTCTCAAAAGAAGATATATGGGCAGCTCACAGACACATGACAATGTTCTCAGACTCACTCATCATCAGAGAAATGCAAATCAAGCTACATAGAGATACCACCTAACCCCAGTAAGAATGATCATCCTTAATAAAACAAACAACAAATGCTGGCAAGGATGCAGAGAAAAAGGAAAACTTCTACACCGCTGGTGGTAATGTAAACTACTGGCACCCTCTTTGGAAGACAGTGGGGCATTTCTGAAAGAACTAGAAATTGACCTTCCATATGACCCAGCAATTCCACTATTGAGAATATACTTAGAGGAACACAAATCATTCTACATAAAAGATACCTGCACACACATGTTTGTTGCAGATCTATTCACAGTAGAAAAAACGTGGATCCAACCATGATGCCCATTGAAGCTTGACTAGATTAAAAAAATATTATATATACACAATGGAACATTGCAAACCCATAAAAAAGGAAAAACATATGGACTTTGCAGCAAGTTGTGTGGATTTAGAGTCAATCATACTCAGTGGTCTATTACAGAAAAAAAAATAACAGTGTCACATGTTTTCACTCATAAGCAGACCTTGAACAATTATAACACTATAAGATAGGTATTGGCAGTACTGGGAAACAGTCAGGGGAGGAGGTGTGAGACTGGAAGTTGAGAAATCTGCTATGGTATAGAGAGACATACCTCATCAACAAGGGCATCTGCATAATCAATGTTTGTATACCTAACCCTGATTTGTACCCCACATCTTTATAATAATAAAAATAAATAAAGACACACGGAAAAAGGCAAAAAGAAAGAAAGAATGTAAAAGGTTTTTGCGATTGACCCTGAACTATGTTCTTTGAGATGTGGTTGTGAATTCTTGTTGACCACCAAAAATACCACATTCCTGGAAGAAACATGACATAAAACAGTTTCATAGAATTTGGCTCAAGGTTTGGGCTTGATGAGAATCCAATAGAACATTACAACACGGAGAACAGTGTGGAAGAATTGTGACTTTTAAAATATGATTAATATCATCAATTGACATCATCAGATCATGGATATTTGTAAATGGACTGTGACAGTCAATAACATGACAGCATCCGTTTGACTCTTTGAGCTGCTGAATTGAGAAGCTTGTTTGGATGGATGTTGGACTCATGAGTCAGAGTATAAATTTTGCACATGGTAGCAGCTGATCCCAACACACAACAGGTTATCCCTGAAGGGACAATGTTCCTGGTAAAATGAATAACAGATTGTGTAAACCTCATTTACCATGATAAGGGGCTTGTCCTTCCTGTATTTGAAATAGAAGTAGGACTCTTTGTATGAAGAGGCTGGTGCTACACATCCAACTCCTGCTGTTTTTTATGATGATGATAACGATGGTCACCAAATAATATTCACCCTATCCAGGTCAGGCATGTGCCATGATAAAGGAGATAGACCTGGGACGCATTCCATGACATGGACATCTTAAAATGTACATGATGAAATAGGACTACTAAAGAAGGGAGCGAAGGGGTAGGCACAAATGTCCTTAAACAGCACTACCTGTAGTGGGCTGCAGCAGTAGTGAACCCTTCAGGTACTCCACCATTTCATATAACTAAATACATATTTCCTTCATATTTTCCTTTGAAGGAATGAAGACAGCCAATGACAAAATGCCATTATGGATTTAATCTTGGACATTCAAGGTGAAGATCTGGCAAACTGTTCAAGATGAGAATTGTTGTACAACTAGGGTAAATTGCCCCGACCCCACCTGGCTGACCAGACCATATTCATTCATGGACAAAATGCCAAGGGGTGAAGGAGAGTCTTTTGTGACAGTTATTACTATAAGACATGTATATGTGAGAATTATTTCTTCAAGGATTAACATCTTTACTCTGAGAAGATGAATAAAGATTGAGATTAATTTAGTAATAAAATGTATAGTATTGAATTAAAAACAGACTCTGGAGAATTCACTGATAAATTCTAACATATATTTAAAGAAGAACTAAGACCAAGTCTCAAACTCTGCAAAATAAGTGAAGAGT
>NW_007259442.1:0-9078 GCF_000164805.1 Carlito syrichta
CCCATGGCTATGTTCCAATACTGTCAGTCACTTCTGATAGTATCTGAATAATGTCAGGGTCAACTTATGGGTACAGATGGTACTCAGATCTTGTTATGTGATACATCACTAAGAATTTTTTTTTCTTGGAATCCTTTTCAGCCAAGTGGGATTATAATAGCACTCTCGTGGTCACCACAGCCTCAACCTGGTGGGCTCAGGCGATCCTTCCACCTCAGCCTACCATGAAGCTGAAACTACAGGTACAGGGCACCAAGCCTGGGTAATTTTTTTTTTAATTTATTGTAGAGAGAAGTTCTTGTCAACTTGCCCAGGGTGGTTTCAAGCCCTTGGCCTCAGGCAGTCTTCTCATTTCCACCTGCCAAAGTGTTGGTATTACAAGTGAGAGCCACCATCCCTGGCACAATCACTTATATTATAGACTCGAAGTCCATCCAAGTTCCTGCAAAGTAAATAGCCTTTGTTTCTTGGTTTTCTTTTTTATTATTATTCAGTGTCTCACTGTCACCCAGGCTGGAGTACAGTGGCACTCTCATGGTCACCACAGTCCTGATCTGCTGGTCTCAGGGAATTCTTCCACCTCAGCCTTCCAAGTAGCTGGAACTACAGGCATGTTCAACTATGCCTGGCTAATTTTGGTTTTATTATAGAGATGAGGTCTCATCAAGTTACCCAGGCTGATCTCAAATTAGTGGGCTCCCACAGAGCTGGGATTATAGTGGGCCATTTTTACCCACCCTAGTAAGTATTAATTGCTCCATAAGTTATTTTTTTATTAACACATGCACTGTATTGCCTGCACTTGAAGAAAATGGTGTGAGATACTGGACTCGGTGTCTCAGTCTGTATCCCAGTACTTTGGGAGGTCAATGCAAGTGGATTGCCTGAACTTGTGGGTTTAAGAACAGCCTGGGCAATTTGGTGAGACTTCGTCTCTCCAATAAATCAAGAAATTAGCCAGATGTGGTAGCACACCTTTAGTTCCAGCTACTTGGAAGGCTGAGGTGGAAGGATCGCCAGAGCCCAGCAGGTCAAGGCTGTGGTGACTGGGAGCATGTCACTACACTCCAGTCTGAGCGACAGAGTGAGACTCCAACTAAAAAAAAAAAAGATAAAGCACACTAAGAAACCAAGGCATTAGAATTTTAAAAGTAAAACAGGACATATTTGGAATAAAACATTGTTTTATATATATATAAATAATATATACATGTGGAGTAAAACATCAAAAGTAAAACAGGACTCTCTCTCTCTCTCTCTCTCTCTCTCTCTCTCTCTCTATATATATATATATATATATGTATGTATGTATGTATAGTTTTTTTTTTTTTTGAGTTGGAGTCTCACTCTGTTGCCTAGGCTGGAGTGCAGTGGCTGATCTCAGGTTCCAATAATCCTTCTGCCTCAGTCTTCCAAGGAGCTGGAACTACAGGTGTTTGCTACCATGCCCAGCTAATTTTTGATTTATTGTAGAGATGAGGTCTCGCCAAGTTGCCTGCGTGGGTCGTGAACCCATGGACTCAGGCACTTCACTCGCCTTGGCCTCCCAAAGTGCTGGGATTACAGGCTGAGCTACCAAACCCAGCTAACTACTTTGGTTTCTGTAGTTCAATGTCTACCATAATTTGGTTTAAGAAGGTCCTTTCATTTTATCTTCAAACAGAAGAACAATGTTGTTGTTTTTTTTGACTCAGAGTCTCACTCTGTCGCCTAAGATGAAGTGCAGTGGCACACTCATAGCCACCTCAGCACTGACATGCTGGGCTCTGGTGATACTTGGCTCAGCCTTCCAAGTAGCTGAAACTATAGGTATGCACAACCACACCTTGCTAATTTTTGACATATTGCATAGATGAGGTCTTGCCATGTTGCCTGGGATGGTCTCAAACCCGCAGGCTCTAGCAATCCAATCACCTTGGCCTCTCTACATGCTGGGATTACCTGTTGAGCCATCAAGCCCAGTGATCTTTCCTTCTAAAACTGTGCTCCTTAGAAGCTACTATTGACAACAAATTCTCTCAGGAATTTTTTGTTTCCTTGGAAAGTATTTCAAATTACCTTTATTCATGAAAGATACTGAATGTTTAAGAACAAGTGTTGTGAGACTCTGCTTAGCACACTCTGTGTCACTGCTGTCTGTCTATGAGCAGATGGGCTCCTAGAGCCAATCAAGGGAATCAGAGAAAGTGAATGTGTATATGGCAAAAAAGGGGAGAGGAAAGGGTCTCAAGATGTACCACACCAGAGGAGTTAACAGCAGATGACTGAATGGAGGGGAGTATTTCCAGCCCAGTGTCAGGTGACTAGAAAAAAGACACAGAAGAGGCTGAGTGTGGTGTTTGATGCCTGTAATCCCAGCAGTTTGGGAGATTGAGATGAGAGTGTTGTCTGAGTCCAGGCATTCAAGACCACCCTCTATGATAAATCAAAACATTAGTTAGATATGGTGCCACATTCCTGTGATTCCAGGGACTCAGGAGGCTAAGGGAGAAGGATTGAGCCCAGCAGGCAAAGGCTGCAGTGGCCATGAGCCTGCCACTGCACTCCAGCCTGGGTGACAGTGAGACTGACAAAAAGAAAAAGACACCAAATCAGCAGTGTCAAAAAATAATTCAGCATTACACAATCTGGCAGAAGTGTTCTGATTACAAATTGCTTTTCAAATCTTTTATAACAGGGACCTTTCTACTATAGGGCACTAAATCTAAAGCATATAGCTGAGGTAAAATGGGTGCCATATGGAAACATTTCAGAAAAATGAAAGTGTAAAAACATCAGACAGAAATTAAGATGTGTTTCTGAAAGCTGCATTAAGTGTCCAGCCTCTCTTACCTCTCCTCATCTCTTCCACCTCTGTCAACCAAAACAGCAAGACGATGTTCTCCTGTTTCACCTCATCCTCAGCTTCTCTTGGTGAAGATGAAAGGAAGAAGAACTTTATGATGGCACACTTTCTTTTAATGAACTATAAAGATATACTTTCTTCTTCATGATTTTCTTTTTTTTTTTTTTTCTTTTGGTTTTGAATTCAGTGGATTCCTGTGCAGGTTTGTGACATGGGTATATTGTGTGATGGTGAGATTTAAGTTTCTGTTAAACCCACCACCCAAACAGGGAAGATGGTGCCCAATAAGCAGTTTTTCAATGCTTGACTCCCTACCCCCACCTTCACTAGTCCTCAGTGTTTGCTATTTTCATCTTAATGTCTCTGTGTACCCAGTATTTAGCCCTCAATTATATGTGAGAACATGCAGTATTTGGTTTTATCTTTCTGGACTGATCTGTTTACATTTTTGTAAAACTACAATTTATAATACACATAACATACAAAGTATGTTAGTATAGTGTTTGTATAGAATCCACAGGTAAAATCAATGCTATTTCACATTTCTTGGTATCTTTAATCTCTTACACACAGCCACCAACTCCCTCTAAGAAAAATATTTGCCAGGCTTGGTGGCTCAGCCTGTATGTAATCCCAGCAATTTGGGAGGCCAAGGTGAATGGATTGCCTGAGCCTGTGGGTTTGAGACCTACCCAGGCAACTTGGCAAGACGTGTCTCTACAATAAATAAAAAATTAGCCGGGCATAGTAGTGCATGCCTGTAGTTCCAGCTACTTTGAAGGCCTAGGCAGAATGATCGCCAGAGCCCAGCAGATTGAGGCTGCGGTGGCCGGGAGCATGTCACTGCACTCCAGTCTGGATGGCAGAGGGAGACTCCAACTCAAAAAACAAACAAAAAATTAAAGTTAGTTATGAAACATTTATTACACCCAAAACACTGTGTTATTGCTGTTCCCTTTAATAGTCAGAACAACACAAAGTAAAAGCAACCCCTTGACTTTTCAAATTTTACAAGTTATCACCTGAACAAATTGGCCCTGTAAAATAAATAAAATGAAGTATGTTAATTCTATAAAGTGATTTCAATGGTATTCTTCAGTGGACAGCAAACATGGAAAGTATTCATTGAAATGTAACTAGGAGCCGGGCTCGGTGGTTCAGCCTGTAATCCCGTGCCTTGGGAGGCTGAGGTGAGTGGATTGCCTGAGCCTTTGGTTTCAAGACATGCCTGGTCAACTTGCTGAGACCTTATCTCTACAATAAATCAAAAATCATCTGGGCGTGGTAGCGTGCTCCTGTAATTCCGGTTACTCAGAAGGCTGAGGCAGAAGGATCGCCGGAGCCCAGCAGTCGAAAGCTGTGGTGATCAGGAGCGGCCACTGCACTACAGTCTGAGTGACAGAGTGAGACTCCAACTCAAAAACAAAAAAAAGAAATGTAACTAGGACAGACTGTGGCTCACCCTGTAATCCCAGCACTTTAGGAGACCATGGCGAGTGGATTGCCGGAGTGGGCGGGTTCGAGACCAGCCCGGCAATTTGGTGAGACCTCATCTCTACAAAAAATCAAAAAATTGACGGGGCATGGTGGCACTTGTCTGTTTTTCCAGCTACTTGGAAGATTGAAGCAGAAGAATTGCCTGAGCCCAGCACTTGAGGCTACAGTGACCGGGAGCATGTCACTGCCAGCTTGGGTGACACAGCAAGACTCCAACTAAAAAAAATTACTTGAAATTTCTAAGTAGGCTAAAAATAATGAACAGTGTATGAACCTGAAATAGTGTATGATCTGGTGGATGGGGTGTGTCTTCATGAGTCCTCCCAGACATGGAACCCCCTCATGACATGACACACATGAGAGGCAGAAGAGTGATGAACATTTCCCTGCCCAGTTCATTCTCTGACCATGGCCTCCTGTGAACAACTGGGCTGCATTATTTGCCAGAAAGGATGCAGAACTGGCCAGGTGGAGGCACCCAGGGAGGGAGCAGTGTGCAGGAACTGACCCTTCCTGGGGGACTCTTTCCAGCGTGGGTTCCACCACTGTGCCTACAGCACTTTATGAGGCTGTTCTTGTTTGACCTGCAGGAGTTCTTTCAGGTCAGTTTATCCTGGGCCTAGGCTCTGGAAGATGACATGGTGCTGAGGCACCTTCAGGTCTCCAGAGCTCAGCTGAGATGGATAGAGTGTGATCTCTGCCTGAGTTTAAGTCCAGCACCAAGTCCACTCCCATCTCACCTTCTGGGGCAATGAAGACTTGACTACACAGGCCCTATGAATTCATCTCTCTGGGCTTTTATCCCCTTCCTCTACTCTATAAAGCTACTGGAAACAGGTCAGCTGGGCCCCAGGGCAGCTGCTGACCTTCAGTTCATTGAGCATGTCTCAGAGACAGGACAAGGAATGAGGGCTAGACCCTCCAAGTCCCTCTGCCACACTCTCCTGCACCTGCCTTTGAAAGTACCTGAAAGACACCAGAGAGGCCTCAGCCATCTGTGCTAGGTGATGCCAACAGCCCTAGAAAGCAGTAGGTAATCCTTCAATCCCAAACACCCCCCCTCCCACGGGTGACAGGACAACATGCCCTGAACAAGGGAGTGGAGAAAATTAATGTCCCAGACCCAGGCAGAATTTAGGAGAGGACCAGTTGGGACCACAACCCAGACCCAGAAATCAGACTTCAGTTGAGTGTGGCAATATTCCATCCTCCCGTGATGTGGAGTCACAACCCCAGAGGGCATTCTCCCAATTCCTGGGAGAATCACCCCACAGTGGAGACAATTCCATGTTAGGGTGGCAAAGGAGCTTGGGTAACAGTGAAGACATCTCACACCAGAGTTCTTTACTAGGCCTGAAGGTGAGGTAGAGTAGCCCTGGGGTGAGGGCATGATGCAGGGAGCACCAAGCCAGTCCAAACCTTAGGTTACCCATCACTGGAGAAGTCCTAGTGTCCCAACAGCAATCATGCCCAGGCTGCACACACCCTTAGCTCTGGGATCAATTTTCCGCATGGGTGTCTTTAGTGTTAGACCAGGGTGCCATATAGAAAACCCAAGAATTGCAGGGACCAGGGTCTGTGGGGCCACCCTGTGAGGGCCAGATGAGCTCAGTGAGGAAGCTGATCAAGGTAGATAGCCTGGCTCTTCCCAGTCCACCAGCTCAGCTCTAGAAAACAACAGATCAAGCAGGCTGGATGCAGTGGCTCACACCTATAATCCCAGCACTTTTGTTGGCTGAGATGAGAGAATTGCCTGCACCCACGGGTTGGAGACTAGCCTGGGAAATGTGGTGAGAGCTTATCTCTACAATAAATAAAATATTAGCTGAGCATGATGGCATGTTCCTGTAGTTCCAGCTATTTGAAAGGCTGAGGTGGAAGGATCAACTGAGCCTAGCAGACCAAGGCTGCATTTGCTGGGAGCATGCCACCGCATTCCAGCCTGGTTGACAGAGTGAGACTGCAACTCAAATTTTAAAAGTCATGTGGTAGCACCCCTCAATCAGGAGTCCTCTCCAAAGTCTCCTTGCTGGTCTGACCCCAAAGTTGAGGTACAACTTCAGTTTGGGGCTTCAATGGATTGCAGGAAAATAGTCTGCTTTTCAGGGGCCTGGAGGCTCAGGTGTGGCCAGCATACCCCTGGCTCAGAATTGACCATGGTTGTTTGGTGATTTCCTTCTTAAATTTGTTCTCAAAGCTCCCCATGCATCTGGAGATCATAAGCCAATGTTTTCCATGGTACAGCTTCGGACAAGGATGCTGGGTTCCTGTCTTTTCCAGATCTTCCCAGTGAGGTTAGTACCACAGGACAGCCTCACCCTGATACCCCACTGGGGCTCTAAACCAAGACCTCTCCAGCCCACTAAATCTGAGATACCCCTCTTCCTTATGGTGACACCTGCATATTAACTTTCTTATGGGATAGTGACACACATGACCCAGAAAAACTCAGGGCAGCACACAGAAAGCTGCTCCAAATCTCCACATAGCTCCTCAGCTCTGTGAAATTAATGTCAACAAGGAACTGGACACTTGGAGGCCTCTGGATGAGAGGGTGAGTGTGGCATCCGCAAAGCCTTAGCCAGCCAGCAGCATGTCTTGGTCCTCATGCAGGTCAATCTGTGTCTTTCTTACAGGGCACAAGTCTTAACACTGAAGGACCCAACCTGGCCTCAACCTGACTTCTTGGAGAAAATGTGATTTAGGGACACCTAGGATGATCATACAGGAAACCTGTGGCCCTGAACAAAACTATAATTTGGTCCAATGCAGAGTGAGAACACTTGGAATGGTGTGTGGGTACCTGGGGCCCACTCATGCCCTGCAGGGCCAAAACAGTGAGGTCACCATCCTTGAAGAGCAACCAGGACATCGATGAGGGTGAGCAGGAACCTGCAGACCAGCCATCAACCTTATTCACTCAAGGAAGCAGGCATTCACGAGTGTCTATTACCTGACCTCCAATGAGGCAGAAGTCTGAGGCCAAGTGAACAGGCCTAGGGTCATGATTTCAGGACATAGTACATGCTCCAGATTATCGGAATGATAAAAATTTGGCAAGTGTGGGCCCAGGAAGTCAAGTTTGTAGGTCTGCCATACTTGGTGGGTTCTTTCAGGGTTAGAAATTAAAAATGTGGCCTCAGTTTGTGCAAAGATGCTCTAAGATGGGGACCAGAGCTGCATACGGGAAAAGATTTCCTGGCTATGCAAAAATAGGACTTAGCTGCATCTCACAGTCAGTAGTTTGTCCTCTTTTTTTCATCTGGCTGCTGAGAGATTCTCTCTCTCAATTTTTTTTTTTTTTTTTTTTTTTTTTTAGTTGGAGTCTCATTCTTTCACCCAGGCTGGTTGACAGTGCCAAACCTTCCACTCAGCCTTCCAAGTATCTGTAACTACAGGCACACCCTACCACACCCAGCTAATTTTGTTATCTTTTATTGTAGAGATGAATTCTTGCCAATTTGCCTGGGCTGGTCTCAATCCCCTGGGTTCAGGCAGGATTCTTCAGTTTTTGTTGAGTCTGCAGCTACTGAAAATCATCCACTTCCTTTATCTTATTTCATTGTGCTTTCAGGAGAACAATAAAAACAAAAAGAAAATCATCCTAGCAGAGGAATTCTCAGCAGCCCCTCCTGCAGCCTGCTCTGCACAGTGCTGTCTTTGTACAATAGTGAGTGTCCAGATCTCTCCAATCTGATAGAAATGAATTCTTACAATAGTGAATATCCAGATCTATCCTACTTGATCAACATGGATTCTTAGATCTGGCTCTGTTACGGCATCATCCAGATCCCTACAATGTCCTTTGGGAGGTCTAGATAATATGTGGGTGGGAGCCAATTTTAGATGCTTATCTGCTCCAGGGTCATTGATTGCATAAAATGAGTCTTTTATACTCTCTCTCTCTCTCTCTCTCTCTCTTTCAGTTATTATCTCATTCTGTCAGTCAAGCTGGAGTAGAGCGGCGTGCTCTCGGCCACCCCAGTGTCGACCTGCAGGGCTCACGTGATCCTTCCAAATAGCTGGGACTACAGACATGCGATACCAAGTGTTAGTGTGCTGGTGGGCAGGGTGAGGGTGGAGAGGCGCCGGGACGCATGCAGCACCACCATGGCTAGCAAGCCGGAGGTGTGCGCTGGG
Organism: Carlito syrichta; assembly: GCF_000164805.1. Taxonomy (NCBI): domain Eukaryota; kingdom Metazoa; phylum Chordata; class Mammalia; order Primates; family Tarsiidae; genus Carlito; species Carlito syrichta. Next base: position 8,483 of record NW_007259442.1, read on the forward strand.
AACCCAGAGATCCAAGTAAATTGCAAAGAATTGCAACACAGAAAGGTGAGAGAAGAAAAGATTTATTTAAGAAAAGTTCACCCCCCACAGACAGGGAGTGGGCCTACACTCTAGGTGAGTGTGGCGTCGTAGTCCCCCAGAGTCCTGGCTTAAATCCTTTTCTTTGAGATGTTGCACGTGACTGCACTTGACCGCTCGTGACTTCCATATCGACCACCTGTAGATGTCTTGGATATCCTGTGACACAGAGACTCATTAATGTTCACCCACATTATCATAGTACTAGAGAAGTGTGTGACAAGGATTTAATTCTCCTGTATCTTCCCGAATGACATTCTTGGAGTTAATGGAGTGTGCACTTCCCCCTTATCTCCTAGGCATTCCCAGTAGGTAGCTTCAGGGGGTCCTTGACTTCCCTGTAGATAGGGCCCGTTCTACTGGAAGATTAAGTCCCCACCACACCCCCTCTGGGTGGGTCATAACTTGTGTAATTACAAGTTTCATGACTTTTACAGTCCTTGACCAATGTATGATGTCTTAGGTCTTGTAAATTCCCTTTACTCTAGGCAAGCTTGATTGCCACTATGAGATACCTC
>NW_007259443.1:0-11117 GCF_000164805.1 Carlito syrichta
CTACCTGGCTAACAAGGTGACTTAAATGGTTAGATGCCTAGTTAGCTAACTGACTTAACCAGATGGCTACGTAGTTAGCTTACTAGTTATCTAACATTCTAGCTACCTGACTTAATCATCTGACTGAACTCGTTAGCTAATGAGTTAGCTAGCTGACTCAACCAGCTTACTTAACTCGTTAGCTAACTAGCTAGCTAGCTGACTAATTCAGCTGTCTTAACTGGTTAGCTAATTAGCTAGCTAGGCTACTCAAATACCAGACTCAACCCATTTGTTAACTATCTAGCCTGCTGACTCAAACAGGCGACTTAACCCGTTTGTTAACTAGCTAACTACCTGACTCAACCTGCTGACTTAACCTGATAGCTAACTACCTAGCTAGCTGTCTTAACCAGTGAATAAACTAGGTAGCTTTCTTAACTAGCTGACCAACCAGTTGACTTAACTAATTAGCTAGCTGACTTAAGTGGCTGACATAACTAGTTAGCTAGTTGACTTAACTACCTGAATTAAATAGTTAGCTATCTATTTAGTTTGCTGAATGACAAGCTGACTTAACTATTTAGCAAACTAGGTAGCAGGCTTAAGTAGCTGACATAAATAATTAGCTAACTAATGAGCTAGCTAACTTAGCTAGCTTACTTAACTAGTTGGCTAATGAGATAACTAGTTGACTTATTGAGTTGGTTAACGAGTTAACTAACTGTTTTAACTATTTGGTAAATGAGTTTACTAGCTGTGTTAATTAGTTCGGTAACGAGTTAGTTAGGTGTCTTAACTTGTTGGTGGATGATGCAGAAGACTACTTATCTGGTTTAACACGTTGACTGACTATTCGTCTGACTTGTTTGCTGGCTTAACAAGTTGGCTGTCTAGTCGGCCAACTAGTTAGCTGGATTAATTAGTTGACTGACGAGTTGACCCACAAGTTAGCATGGTTAACTAGTTGGCTAGCTAGTATGCTTACCTAACTAGTCGGCTGAGTAGTTGATCGACTACTTAGCTGACCTAACTAGTCGGCCCACAAGTTATCTGACTAAATTTGTCAGCTGACCAGTTGGCCGACTAGTCTGTCGATTGTTTAGCTGACTTAAGTAGTTGGCTGGCTAGTCAGCTGACCAGTTAGCTTACTTAACTTGTCAGCTGGCGAGTGAGCCCACAGTTGTGCCGATTTAACTAGTCAGCCAGCAAGTGAGCCGACTGTTTAGCTGACCTAACTAGTCAACCGGAGAGTGAGCTGACTGGTCAGCTGACTTTAGTCAGCAAGCAAGTGAGCCGAAAGGTCAGGACACTAAACTAGTCAGCCAGGGAATGAGCTGATCAGTGAACTGACTTAACTAGTCGGCCAGCGAGTGACACGAATGTGAGCTGCCTTAACTAGTCGACCGGTGAGTGAGCCGACCAGTGAACTGATTTCACTAGTCAGCTGGCGAGCAAGCCGACAGGTTAGCTGACCTGTTGGCCTGCATGAGCCGACAATTTAGTTGACCTGTTGGCTGGCGAGTGAGCCAACTACTTTGCTGACCAGTTTGCAAGCGAGTGAGCTGACTTTAGCTGACCTGATGGAAAACAAGTGAGCCAACTATTTATCTGACTAGATAGCTGAGTTGCTAGCCAACTAGTTAGCTAAGAAATTAGCTGATTTGCTAGCTGACTTAACTAGCTAGCTGCCTAGCTAGCTGGCTATCTAGCTGACATAACAACCTAGTAAACAAACTACCTAACTCTCTAGCATGTTGACTTCACTAGCTAACTGAATAGTTAACTGAGTTGCTAGCAGACTTAACTAGCTAGCTGGCTATCTAGCTGACTTAATTAGCTGATTAGCTACTTTGCTGGATAACTGGCTAGCTAGTTGAATTAATGAGCTAGTTAACTGGTTGTCTACTCAGCTAGCCAGCTGGATTAACTAGCTAGCTACCTGGCTGGCAAGTTGGCTAGGCAGCCAGCTAGCTAGCTAGCTAGCTAGTGGGCTGACCAAGTGGCTAGCCAGTCGGCTTAAATAACCATCCGGCTGGCTGGACAGTCAAATAGCCAGCTGAATCAACTAGCCAGCCACCCTGCTGCTCAGTCAGCTAGCCAGCTGGCTTAACTAGTGGGCTACCTACCTGACCAGCCTGCTAACCAGCAAGCTTAACTTGCCAGACACATAGCTATCCTGCCGGATAACTAGCTTACTTAACTAGCTGACTTAACAAGATAGCCATCCAACTAGACAACTGGCTTAACTAGCTGGCCACCTAGCTAGCCAGCTGGCCAGCCAGTTCACTTAACTCACTGAATTATCTAGATAGCCAGTGGGGTAGCCAGCTGACTTAATTACCTAACTACCTACCTAGCCAATTGGCTAGCCAGTTAATGTAAACTAGCTGACTTAAACTAGCCAGCTGGCTAGCCAGCTGATGTAACTAGCAAGCTACCTAGCTAGCCAGTTGGCTAGCTACTTGAACTAACTATCTGACTTATCCAGCTAGTCAGCTGGCTAGACAGCTGACTCAACTAGCTGACATAACTAAACAGCCAGTTTTTCATGTAACTGACATAACTAGATAGCAGTTATTTCTGCTAGTAAAGTCAGCTAGCTAGCTGGGTAGCTAGCTAGTTACCTCAGCTAGTTAAGTCAGCTGGCTAGGCAGCTGCCTTGCTGGGTAGCTAGGTTGTTAAGTCAGATGGCTAGCCAGCTGACATAACTAGCAGACATCACTAGCAAGACGGGGGCTTAACCAGCTGACTTAAATAGCTAGTTACCTATGTATCTCTCTGGCTTGCCATCTGACTTAAATACCAAGCTAACTGGATAAACAGCTGGCTAGTGAGCTGACTTAACTAGGTGAACTAAGTAGCTAGCCAGGTGGCTAGCAAGCTGACTTAACAAGATAGCTACCCAGCAAGGCAGGTGGCTAGCCAGCTGACTTAACAAGTTGACTTAACTAGCTAGCTAGCCAGCTAACTAGCTGACCTTACTAGCAGAAATGCTTAGCTAGGTGACTTAACTAACTGACTTAACTAGCTAGCTAGCTGATATAACCAGCTGACTTAACTAGCTATCTACCTAGACAGCAAGCTGACTTAACTAGCTGAAATAACAAACTAGTCAGCTATCTAGCCATCTGAGTTTACTAGCTTTTTAACTAGCTAACGATCTGCCTAGCCAACTGACTTAATGAGGTGTCTTAAATAGCTAGCCAGCTTGTTAGCCAGCTTACATAACTAGTTGATTAATTAGCTAGGTAGCTGACCAGCCAGGTGACTATTTTAGCTGACTTAACTAGATATCCAGGAGACTAGCCAGCTGACTAACTAGCTCTCTACTTCTCTAGCCACATTGATATCCAGTTGACTTAACTAGCTGACATAACTAGCTAGTCAGCTGGCTAGCCAACTGACTTAACAAGGTCACTACTTAGTCAGCCAGTTTGCTAGCCAGCTGAATTAACTAGCTTTTCTTAACTAGATGGCCTGCTTTCTAGCCAGTTGAATTAACTAGCTTGTGACATAGCTAACCACCAGGCTATCCAGTTGAATTAAGTAGGTGACTTACTTGCTAGTCAGCTGTCTAGCCAGCTGTCTTAACTAGCAAGCTATGTAGCTAGGCAGCTACCTTCTCAGCTGACTTAACTAGGTGGCTTAACTAGCTAGCCAGCTGCATAGACAGCTGACAAAACTAGCTAGCTACCTAGATTACAAGTTGGCAAGGCAGCTGTCATAACTAGCTGACTTAACTAGGTAGCAAGCTGGCTAGCCAATTGACTCAATTGCCTAACTACCTAGCAAGACAGCTGACGTAACTAGCTGAAATAACTAGTGAGCCAGCTGGCTATCCATCTGATGTAACCAGCTTTTAAACTAGCTAGCCAGCGGGCTAGACAACTGACTTCACCAGCTGACTTAACTAGCTAGACAGCTGTTTAGCCAGCTGATTATACTACATGACTTTACTAGCTTTCCAGCTGGCTTGGCAGCTGATTAATTTCCAAGCTACCTGGGTAGCCAGCAGCCCAGCTAGCTAACTTAACTAGCTGACTAAGCGAAGTAGTCAGCTTGCTAGCAAGCAGAATTAACTAGCTACCTACCTAGACAGACAGAATGATAGCCAGCTGACTTAACTAGCTGACATAAGAATATAGCCTGATGGCTAGCCAGCACACTTAACTAGCTTCCTACTTACATAGCCCTCTGGCTTGCCAACTGATTTATCTACCTAACTAACTAGCTAACATGCTGGCCAGCGAACTGACTTAACTATGTGATTTAACAAGCTAGCCAACTGGCTAACCAGCTGATTTAACTAGCTAAGTACCCTGCTAGGTAGCTGGCTAGTCAGCAGATTTAACTCACTGACTCAAATAACTAGATACCTGTATAACCAGCCGGCTTAACTAGCTGTTTAACTAACTAGCTTCCTAGCTAGCCAGCTGGCTGGCCAGCTGAAATAAGGAGCTGACTTAATTAGCTAACCAGCTGGCTGGCCAGCTGAAATAACTAGCTGACTTAATTAGCTAACCAGCTGGCTGGTTTACTTACTTAACTCTCTGACTTTACTAGCAAGCTAGCTGGCTGGCCAGCTGAATTAACTAGCTGACCTAACCAGCTAGCTAGCTGGTTAGCTATTTATGTTAAGTTAATTCTGCTGACTTCCCAGCTGGCTAACTAGCTAGCTACCTAGTTAACAAGCTGACTTAAATAGTTAGCTGCCCTGATAGCTAGCTGACTTAACCAGCCAGATAACTAGTTAACTTAATCCTTATCTAACTTACTAGCTAGGTGACTTAATCATCTGACATATTGTTAGCTAGTGAGTTGGCTAGCTGACTTAACTAGTTCATTATCTAGCTATCTAGCTGACCATTCAGCTGACTTAACTCTTTAGCTAACTAGCTACCTAGCCTAGTCAATTAGGTGTCTCAAACCATTTCCTAACTAGCGAACTAGCTGACTCAACCCACTGAATTAACCCATTAGTTAACTAGCTAACAACCTGACTCAACCTGCTGACTTAACACTTTAGTTAACTAGCTAGCTGGCTGTCTTAACCAGTGGAATAAATTTGAAGCTGACTTAACTAGCTGACTTGGCTACCTGACTTAACTACTTAGCTGAGTTCACTGACTGACTTAACTAGTTAGCTAGCTGACTTATCTACCTGAATTAAATATTTAGCTAACTATTTAACTGGCAGAATAACCAGCTGACTTTAATTAGCTAACAAGTTAGGTAGAAGATTAAGTATCTGAATTAAAAAGTTAGCTGACAAGTGAGCTCTCTGACTTAGCTAACTGACATAGTTAGCTAGCTAACTAGGCAGTTGACTTAGCTAGCTGACAACTAGTTGGCTAATCAGATAGGTAGGTGACTTAACGAGTTGGATAATGAGTTATATAACTGTTTTAACTAGTTGGTAAACAAGTTAAATAGATGACAACTAGATCATTAACGAGTGAGCTAGATGACTTAACTTGTAGGCTGATGAGTTGTCTGACTAGTTAGCTGGTTTAACACGTTGGTTGACTACTTGGCCGACTTGTTACCTGGGTTAACAAACTGGCCGACTAGTCGGCTCACATTTTAGCTGGGTTAACTAGTTGAATGATATGTTGGCCCCCTATTTAGCTCGGTTCAGTAGTTGGCTGGCTAGTTTGCTGACCTAACTCTTCAGCTGACTATTTGGCAGACTACTTAGCTGACCTAATTAGTCTGCCGACTAATTAGTTGACCTAACTTGTCAGCTGACTAGTTGGCCCACTAGTCGGCTGATTGGTTAGCTTACTTAATTAGTGGGCCGCATAGCAGGCCGACCGTTTAGCTGACTTAACTAGTCAGCCGGAGAGTGAGCCGACAGGTGAGCTGACGTAACTAGTCGGCTGGCGAGTGAGCTGACTGGTCTGCTGAATTAACTAGTCGGCCGGCTAATGAGCCTACGCATGCTCTCCCAAAACTAGTCTGCTGGCGAGTGAGCCGACCGGTGAGCTGACTTAACTAGTCAGCTGGTGAGTAAATGACAAGTTAGCTGACCTTTTGGACTTTGAGTGAGTGGACAAGTTGGTTGACCAGATGACTCGCGAGCGAGATGACTAGTTTCTTGACCAGTTTGCATGCGAGCGAGACTACTAGTTAGCTAACCTGATGGAAGGCGAGGAAGCCCACTAGATAACTGACCAGCTAGCTGAGTTGTGAGTCGACTAATTAGCTAAGTAACTAAATGATTTGCTACCTGACTTAACTAGCTGGCTGACTAGCTAGCTGGCTATCTAGCTGACATAACTAGCTAGCAAACAAGTTATCTAGCTGTCTAGTTAGCTGACTTAAATACCTAGGAAAATGGCTAGTTAGCTGGGTAGCAGACTAAAATATCAAGCTGACTAGCTAGCAGACTTAACTAGCAAGCTAACTAGGAACCTGAGTAGTTAGCTGACTTACATGTTAGCTGAATATTTACCTCACTTGCTAGCTGACTTAACTACTACCTGGCTACCTACCTATTTTAACTAACTGACTAGATATATGGCTGACTAGTTGGCTAGTCAGCTGACTTAACTATTTAGCTACCTTGTTGGCTAGATGGCTAGACAACTTGCTTAACTAGCTAGATAGCGGGCTGGCCAACTGGCTAGCCAGCCAGCTTAAATAGACAGCTGGCTGGCTGGACAGTGGGATAGACAGCCAGCTTAACTAGCTAGTCACCCTGCTGGTCAGCTGGCTAGCCAGTCAGCTTAACCAGCTGTACACCTATCTGAGCAGCCTTCTAACCAGCTGGCTTAAATTGCCAGCCACCTAGCTAGCCAGTCAGCTAACCAGGTGACTTAAGTAGCTGACTTAACTAGATCACCAGCTTTCTAGCAAGTTGAAGTAACTAGCTTGCTATATAACTATCCAGTTGGCTATCCAGCTGAATTTCTAGGTGATTTATCTAGATAGCCAGTTGTCTAGCCAGCTGACTTAAATAGCAAGCTATCTAGATAGCCAGCAGGCTAGTCATCTGACTTAACTTGGTCACTTAAGTATAGAGCCAGCTGGCCAGACAGCTGACATAACTAGCTAACTACCTAGCTAGCATGCTGTCTCACCAATGATGTAATTAGCTGAATTAACTAGCTAGCCAGCTGGCTAGCCAGCTGATTTAATTGTCTAGGTTCCTAGCTAGCCAGTAGACTAGCCAGCTGACTTAACTAGCTGACATAACGAAGTATCCAGCTGGATAGCCAGCACACTTAACTAGCTAGCTACCTAGCTAGACACCAGGATGGCCAGCTGACTAAACTAGCTGCCATAACTAGATGCCTGATCGCTAGCCAGCTGATTTAACAAGCTACCTACCTACATAGCCCACTGGCTTGCCAGCTGACTTAAGTACTTAACTACTTAGCTAACCTGCATGCCAGGCAACTGACAACTAGTTGACTTAACTAGCTAAACAGCTGGCAGCTCATCTGACTAACTAGCGTTTTAACTAGCTATCAAGCTGGCTAGCCACCTGACTTAGCTGACTTAACTAGCTACTCAACAGGATAGTCAGCTGACTAAGCTAGCTGAAATACCTACTGGCCAGCTGGCTAGCCAGCTGACTTAATTGCCTAGGTATCTAGCTAGCTAGCAGCCATGCCAGCTGACTTAACTAGCTGACTTAACTAAATAGCCAGTTGGCTAGCCAACACACTTAACTAGCTCTCTACATACCTACACAGCTGAATAACCAGCTGACTTAACTAGTTGACATAACTAGATAGCCTGATGACTAGCCAGCTGACTTAACCAGAAACCTACATACATAGCCCAAAACCTTGCCAGGTGACTTAACAACCTAACTACCTAGCTAATCTGCTGGCCAGCTAGCTGACTTAACTAGGTGACTTAACTGGCTAGCCACCTGGCTGGGCAGTTGACTTAACTAGATATATACCCTGATAGGAATCTGGCTAGCCAGCTGACTTAGCTAACTGACAACTAGCTAGCAAGTTGACCTAACTAGCTAACTTAACTAGGTAGCTACCTAGCTAGCCAGTTGACTTAACTATCTGACTTAATTAGCTAGCTACCTAGCTAGCCAGCTGGCTGGCCAGCTGACATGACTAGCTGACTCAACCAGCTAGCCAGATGGCTAGCCAGCTGACTTAACTAGCTGAATCAACTAGATAGACAGCTGGCTGGTCAGCTGAATAAATTAGCTGACTTAACCATCTAGCCAGCAGTGTAGCCAGCTGACTTAACTAGCTAGCTACATAGCAATCCAGATGGGAAGCAAGCTGAATTAAGTAGCTGAATTAAATAGCTAGTCAGCTGGATAGGCAAGTGACTTAACTATCTTGCTACCTAGCTAGACAGCTGGATAGCCAGCTGACTTAATGAGTTGACTTAACAAGTTAGCCAGCTGGCTAGTCATCTGACTTCACTAGTTGTCTACCTAACTAGCTCACAGCTAGCCAGTTGACTTAACGAGCTGACTTAATTAGCTAACCAGCTGTCTAGCCAAATGACTTAACTGGCTTGCTAAATAGCTAGTCAGCTGGCTAGCCAGCTGACTAAACTAGCTGACTTAAATAGCTGGCCTGGTTGCTAGTCAACTGAATTAACTAGCTTGTTATATACCTAGCCAGCTGACTAGCCAGCTGACTTAACTAGGTGTCTCAACTAGCTAGTCAGCATGCTAGACATCTGACTTAACAATCTAGTGACCTAGCTAGCCAGGTGTCTAGGCAGCTGACTTAACTAGGTGACTTTGCTAGCTAGCCAGCTGTCTAACAGGGTGACCTAACTACCTAACTACCTAGCTAGTCAGCTCAATATCCAGCTGTCTTAACTAGCTTGCTACCTATGTAGCCCACTGGCTTTCCAGCTGACATAACTACCCAGCTACCTAGCTAACCAGCTAGCTACAGAGCTGACTTAACTTGGTTACTTAACTAGCTAGCTAATTAGCTAGCCAGCTGACTTAACTAGCTAGCTTCCCAGCTAAGCAACTGGCTAGCCAGCTGACTTAAATCACTGACTTAACTAGATAGCAAGCTGACTTATCTAACTTACTTAACCAGCTAGCTACCTAGCTAGACAGCTGGGTAACTAGCTGTCTTAAACATCTAGCTACCTAGCTAGCTATCTAGCTAGCCATCTGCCATAATTAGCTGACTTAACTAGCTACCGAGCTGATATAACTAGCTGACTTATATAGTTAGTTTTCTAGCCAGCTGACTGAAATAGCTGAAATAACTAGCTGGCCAAATGTCTAGCCATCTAACTTAACTAGCTTTTTAGCTAGCTAACCAGTTGACTTGAAGAGTTGACTTAACTACCTAGCCTGTTGGTTGCCAGCTGACTTAATGAGTTGGCTTAACTACCTAACCTGCTGGTTGCCAGCTGACTTTACTAGCTGACTTAACCAGCTACTCAGGTGGCTACCCAGCTGACTTAAATAGCTGGCTACCTATCTAGTCAGCTGGTTAGCCAGGTGACTTACCTTGCTGACTTAAGATAGCAAGCTGTCTAGTCAGCTAACTAATCTAGCTAGCTACCTACCTAGCCAGCAGGCTAGCCAGCTGATTTAACTAGGTGAATTGAACAGCTAACCTGCTGGCTAGCAAGCTGACTTTTCTTGCTCACTACCTACCTACCCAGGTGGCTAGACAGATGAGTAAACTAGATGATTTTACCAGCTAGCCAGTTGGCTACTCAGCTGACTTAACTCACAGATATCACTAACTAGCCAGGTAGCTATCTAGCTTACTTAACTATCAATTATCTACCTTGCCAGTTGGTTTGCCAGTTCTATTAACTAGCTGAATTAACCAGCTAGCCAGTTAGCTAGTCAACTGACTTAACTAACTCACTACCTAGATAGCCAGCAGCCATAAATTGTTAGCTAACTAGTTAGTTACCTAGCTAACAAGCTGACTTAAATAGTTAGCAGGCTAGCAAGCTAGCTGATTTAACCAACTGGCTGACTAGTTAGCTTACTCGTTTTCTAACATGCTAGCTGGTGACTTAATCATCTGACTTAACTCATTAGCTAACAAGCTAGCTAGTTAACACAGCCAGCTGACTTAACTCGTTTTCTAACAACTAGCTAGCTGACTCATCTAGCTGACTTATTTCATTAGCTAACTAGCTAGCTAGCCTACTCATCCAGCTGAATCATCCCGTTTGCTGACTAGCTAGCTGTCTGACTCAACCAGTTGATTTAACCCGTTAGTTTACTAGCTGACTACTTGACTCAACCTGCTAATGTAACCCATTAGCTCACTAGCTAGCTAGCTGTATTAACCAGCTGACTAATTTAGAAAGCTGACTTAACTGGATGACTTAGCTAACTGACTTAAATATTTAGCTTGCTGACTTAACTGGCTGACTTAACACGTTAGCTAGCTGACTTAACTACCTGAATTAAATAGTTAGCTAACTATTTAACTAGTTGAATTACTAGTTAGGTAACAGACTTAAGTAGCTGACTTAAATTGTTAGCTAACTATTGAGCTATCTGACTTAGCTAGCTAGCTCACTTAGCTAGCTGACTTTACTTGGATAACGAGAGAGCTAGCTGACTTAATGAGTTAGCTAACTGTCTTAACTTGTTGGGAAACGAGTTAACTAGTTGGCTTGACTACTTGGTTAACGAGTTAGCTAGGTGACTTAACATTTTAGTTGATGAATCAGCTGACTACTTAGCTCTTTTAACACATTGGCTGACTACTCGGCTGACTTGTTAGCTGGCTTAACAAGTTGGAACACTAGTCGGCCGACTAGTTAGCTGGGTCAACGTATTGACTGACGAGTTGGCCCACTAGTTAGCTCGGTTAACTAGTTGTCTGCTGATTTGCTGACTTAATTAGTCAGCTGACTAGTTTACCGAATTGTTAATTTGCCTAACTAGTCGTCTGACTAGTTAGCTGAGCTAACTTAGTTTCAAGTTGGCTGACTAGTTGGCCGATTGATTAGCTGACTTAATTAGTTCACCAGCTAGTCTGCCGACCAGTTAGCTGACTTAACTAGTCGGTCAGTGAGTGAGCCAACTGGTGAGCTGACTTAAATAGTTGACCTGTCACATGACTTAACTAGTCAGCCTGTAAGTGAGCCGACTGGTTAGCTGATGTAACTAGTTGGCCGGTGAGTGAGCTGACTGGTCTGCTGTA
>NW_007259444.1:0-1092 GCF_000164805.1 Carlito syrichta
CCTTTTTTTTTTGTTTTTTTTTTTTTTTTGAGTTGGAATCCACCAGCCTGGTCTCGTACCTGTGGGCTCAGGCAGTATTCTCGCTTTTTCCAAAGTGCTGGGATTATAGACATGAGCCACTGCTCCCAGCCAACATCTCTCTTAGAGAAGTCAAGCAGCTCTTTGGGGCCTAATTCTAGTTACTAAATATATGGAGGAAGACAGCATGTTATGGTGAAAGAGGGAAAGAGCAGAATCAGTAGGTGACCAGATTTTATTTATTAATTTTTAAAGCAAACATAGACATTGTTTATTTATTATTATTTTTTTAACTTTTATTGTTTCTATTCTAAAGATGTTCAGAACCTTAAGTGCCCATACCATAAGAAATAAGATAGACAAGTAGGACCTCGTCAACCTGACGCACTTCTGCAAAGCAAGAGAAACTGTCAAGGGAGCAGAGAGATAATCCACAGAATGGGAAAAAATATTTGCCAACTGTATATCTGACAAAGGTCTAACATTTAGAATCTACAAGGAACTCAAACGTTCCAAAAGGAAAAAAAACCAAACAGCCCTGTAAAAAAAGTGGGCAAAAAGCCGGGTTCGGTGGCTCAGCCTATAATCCCGCGCCTTTGGGAGGCTGAAGTGAGTGGATCGCCTGAGCCTGCGGGTTCGAAACCCGCCTGGGCAGCGAGACCTCATCTCTACGATAAATAAAAAAAATCAGCTGGGCGTGGTAGCGCATGCCTGTAATTCCGGCTACTCGGAAGGCTGAGGTGGAAGGATCGCCGGAGCCCAGCAGGTCGAGGCTGCGCTGGCCGGGAGCGGCCACTGCACTCCAGTCTGGACGAGAGAGTGAGACTCCAACTCAAAAAAAAAAAAACAAACTGGGTAAAAGACATGAATTGATACTTCGCAAAAGATACACGGGCAGCCAACAGACACATGAAAAAGTGCTCAGCCTCTCTCATCATCAGAGAAATGCAAATCAAAACCACATTGAGATATCACATAACCCCAATAAGAATGGCCATCAATAATAAGACAAACATCAGATGCTGGCGAGGTTGCAGAGAAAAGGAAAGCTTCTATAATGCTGGTGGGAATGCA
>NW_007259444.1:1112-2634 GCF_000164805.1 Carlito syrichta
TCCTCATAAGCCGACCTTAAACAATTATAATGCTATAAGAAAGGGATTGGCATTAATGGGAAACTGTCGGGAGGGGGTGGGTTGGGAGTGGCAGTTGAGGGAAACTGCTAGGGGAGGGAGGGGCACGCATCAACAAGGGTACCTGCATAATCAATATTTGTATAACTAACCCCGAATTGTACCCCATATCTTAAAAAAAAAAAAAAAAAAAACTAGCTGCGCGTGGTTGTGTATGTCTGTAGTTCCAACTCAACATAAGTTTGACTCACACCATCAAGGAACTTATCACCAGGTAACCAGGTGCTCAAATGTGATTTAATGCCTGCATAACTCAATTGATCACATTTATTATCGAAAAGAAGCATACAGCAGCCACTGTGAGCTTTCTCTGCATCTTCTCCATGGTCTCCTGGGAAATGTGGTCACCTCTCAGTTAAGCATCTCCTGTGCCAAGCCTTGCAGGGTGCTGGCTATTTTCAATTCTGGGACTGTCTTCCTGGTTTCTCTGAAGTGTCTAGAAGCCACCCTTTCCACCCAGAAACTGTTCCCATCTACTCTTGGTATAGGAGAGGGCGCAAACTCTCAGATGACTGCATTTTAATAATTCGACTTTTAATTCTCAATTAGTGTCTGTTCCCAAGACTTTAGGGCGTTTTACCAAGTCATTAAAAAAATCTTTCACAAGGTAGGGTGACCTTCAGATCTAAGATGTTAAGCTTAACCAAGCAAGTTCTTAAAGCTGCCTTTTTTCCCAAGGAACCAACCCTCTTCTTTGCTGCAGTAGTAGATGTTTCAATAAAAAGTGAATACACAAAGTGAAAGAAAGTTGACCAAAGTATTGTTATCTACATAGCAAAGTTCTGAACATGGGGTCTAATATACATAAAGAAAGAAAAAGTTGTCAAATACTTATTTATATAAGTACTGATATTTTAAAAATAATAACCAAGCTTAAATCCCTAGATTTATAGTATAAAAATAAGAAACACAAGGACATTTGATAAAGTAAAATCTTTGAAGTAAAGTGATACAATATATAAAATTTGAAATCTGGGCAAAAATGACTTATCCACGTAGCAGACATGGTGGGCGGAGAGTTTATCTGACTGCAGCCACCTCGTTCTACAAAACAAATGTGTTGACATTGCAGATAAGCGTGTAAAGTGTTAGTAACATAACACTGTGGTAGATATAAAAAAGAAAGTCATCGTGTTCCTAATGTTAAGGGCAATACATGAACTGAGGGATGGTGTTTGCATTAAATAGGTAATTGGAGAAAAATGGTGACGATTATGAAACCACAGGGAGAAAGTGATGGCGGTTTCAGTCTCTGGACAGAGAGGAGGAAGGAAAAGCTGACTAAGGTGTTAGAGTAAGGAGGGTGAGGAACTCCTTTTTGGTTTCGTTTTGAAGTACTGGATAAATTTTTTTTTTTCAATTTTAAAATGTGGGGTACAATTCAGGGTTGGGTATACAAACGTTGACTATGCAGGTCCTCTTGTTGATGAGGTGTGCCCTCCCT
>NW_007259444.1:2654-10448 GCF_000164805.1 Carlito syrichta
TTGGGTTCTCTGGAAGCAGACCTGAGACCAAGATTCATGTAAGTGTAGTTTAGAACGTGTCCCAGGAAAACCCAGCAGGGATGTTATAAAGTAGGACGTGAAAAGGAAGAAAGCCACAGCGAGGTGCTCTCTACAGGAAGTAGCTTTGGTTCTGTCCTGTAGGGGAGCTCTGGAGACAGTAGGTTACACCTTAGTGTGTCCTTGTCAGGAACAAGGAGCTTGAGAATTTAGTCCCTGCTTCGTCTGTGTTGGGTATATTTCCTGTTTCGTCAACAGTAAAATCCTCATTTTTGAGCCTGGAGGCTCTGTGTGTTTTGGTCTGACACCTGTCCTGTCGCCTCTCTGACCTCATCTCTTACTGTTCTTGTTCTCACCTTTACTTCGGTCTCACTGGCCTCCTTGCTATTCTTGGGAAGTATTGGCTCCCTCTCATCCTAGGGTCTTTACGCAGTGGGGAGGGAGGATAGGGGATAAACTCCACAAAGTCAGGGCAGGTAGTTTTGGCTGTTAGATGATGGCTGCCAAATGTTGTGACTGATGTATCACACGTGCTAGAACAGTGACTTCACATAGAAAGCACACAATAAGTACTTGTTGAATGAATGAATACACAAATGGGAGTTCTCTGGTTGGCAAGATAATTTAGGATGAGACTGGGGAGTCTTGGATGCTTGGGTAAGGTTTGGTCTTTATTTTGTGGTCAGTGAGGATTTGTAAGTTTTCAGGAGTGAACTGACATAGTTGCATCTGTATTATTATTTTTTTTAACAGAAAGCATACCAGTAGTGAGAGGATAATGGAACAAAGTGTTTAGTTAGGCTAATTCGGTTCTACAGGTGAGAGATATTGAGGGATTAAGTTCTGGGAGTGTAAAGGAGAAGACAGAACGATTTTAGAGACAAAATTAATAGGAAGTAGTATCTGTGATTCATTAGGGAAAGAAAAGAGACTAAAAGGTGGAAACTAAGTTGCCTTTTTTGTTTTTTTATAAAAAGACTGATTATATACATATATGTTCATGCTCAAAAATCAAACAGTGTAAAAAAAGTGAGATAGTTTTTAGAAGTAACCTGAAATTTCTACCTCTCACATAACTACACTTTGATGGCCACTTTAGATAACTTTGTGTATAAAGATATGCAGGTATATTGAGAGGACAACAATAGATTTAGGTTAAGAGCATGCTATTGAGAGACCCAAGAAACCAAGAAACTTATTTGCTGTAAAAGTAGCGTTTAGTTCACTATATTTCATATATCCCCACCTCATGTTTACTATATATTTTGTGTATTCCTACCTCATGTATTTTATGAAATCTTAGTACTTTAAATCCTACCTCAGACCCTGTAGAATTAGGCATATGTCGGGTTTTAAGCAGTGTTTGTATTTAGAATTCTTGGGTGAAGCATTGTCAGCCCCAAACTAGCAGGCTAACTTATGCTTTTACAACGGGATGTAAATGATAAAGCGATAAGCCTCTTTCAAACATTCCTACAAGGTGGCAGCAGACTCAGAGGAGCCAGCTCCTCTCTAGGTGGGCTTTATCACCGGTTTTTTTAGTAACATAAGACTGTGGCAGATATAAAAAGGGAAGTCATGGTGTTCCTAAAGTTTAAGGGCAACACATGAACTGAGGGATGCTGTTTGCATTAAATAGGTAATTGGAGGAAAATGGCGGCAATTAGGAAACCACAGGGAGCCAGCGATGGCAGTTTCAGCCTCTGGACAGAGAGGAGGAAGGAAAAGCTGACTAAGGTCTTAGAGTAAAGGAGGATGAGGAATTCCTTTTTGGTTTCGTTTTGAAATACTGGATAATTTTTTTTTTTAATTTAAAAATGTGGGGTACAATTCAGGGTTAGGTATACAAACGTTGACTATGCAGGTCCCCTTGTTGATGAGGTGTGCCCCTCCCTCCCCTGGCCGTTTCCCTCAACTGCCAGTCCCATCGCCCCTCCCCTGGCAGTTTCCCACTACTGCCAATCCCTTTCTTAGAGTATGGTCTGCTTATGGCTGAGAACATATGGTACTCTGTCTTTGGTTTCTGTGATAGATCACTGAATATGGTAGACTCTAAATGCATGCACAGTACTGCTAAATCCGTATGTTTCTCCTCCTTTATGACTGCATAATATTCCAGTGTGTATATGTGCCAATTTTTTTTTTTAATCCAGTCCAGATTTAGTGGGCAGCATGGTTGCTCCCATGATTTTGCTTTGGTGAACTGAGCTGCAATAAACATGTGTGTGTGTACAGGAATCTTTTTTGTAGAACGATTTGAGTTCCTCCAGGTATATTCCCTATAGGTTCCCCTATAAGGAATATACCTGGAGGAACTCTTAATATTGTTGCATTTCCCTAGAAGCACCCGATCCAGGGGACCAGCTGAAGCACAAAATGCTTAGAACTGAAGAGTGGTGTTACCTCCAAATTTCTAATAAAAAATGTTGCGGGTTTCTAAGTCTTCACCTACTACGTCTAACACTCCACTATTTTGCAGGTTTCTGGAATTTACAGTCAGCATCATATTTTCAAAGTAAAGATGGGAGCAACCTCAAGTTCAGGTCTTTTCTCGACAAAATAAAAAATGTGACGTCAGTATCATCTGACCGGGTGATAACAAACTGGACAAATAAGGTATTTTCTTTCACTGGAGGTTGGCAATGTTTTGCTGATTTTAAAACTTGTAATTTTAAATTAAAGTTTTTCAATTAAATTTCATCTGTGGGTGAGAGTTCAAGTTAATGAAAACCTAGGGAAGACAGAATTTTTCAAGTCGACATGTGGAATCTGTAATCCTTTTGTTGAAGAGGCAACGATGTTAAAAATTTTGCAGTAATGCGTTAGCCTTTCCCCAAACAGAGAGCCCGCTTTCGTGCAATGCTGGCAATATCTAGGTGTCTTGCAGTTTGAGGGCATACCGATGATACTTCTCCCGGGCTGCCAGTGTGTCGAGTGGTTTCATATCCGCTAAGAAGAAACTGTCAGTGGGTGTCTGCCTAGACTCTTAAAGGATGGATGGGAGAGGTCTCTGTGCCAGGTTTCCGAGGGGCGTCTGTGGGGACCAACTCACCCAGGATGAGGACTCTGAGTTCAGTGCGGGAGGACGCTATGCCTGGTACCTGGCGAGAACTCTGCCTGAGGTCTCTGTTTGAGAAGTCTGTGAACTCTCTGAGGTCGGGAGCTATGTGAGGATGGATTGAGGCAACATGCGACGTCTCTGAGACAACAAGAGGTCTCTGTGGGAGAACTTTATGGGGCACCAGGAGATCTCTGTGTGTCGTCCCTGTGTGGGGTCTCTGTCTGAGGCATGGGTGAGAGGTCTGTGAGGGGAGCATCTGTGGGAGGTGCCTGTGTGGGTCTCTGTTAGTGGTCTCTGGGTAAAGCCCCCGTGGGAAATATCTATGCGAGGTCTCTGTGGGAGGGACTCTGGGACTCGAGTCTGTGCGGGTCTCTGAGTGAGGCCCTTGGCCGTCTCTGTGTGGCCTCCTTGAGGGCCGTGGGGAGCCTCTGCATGAAATGTCTGAGAGGACTCTCTTTGCGAGCTTTCTGTGCGGTGACCCTGGAGCCACCCGAGGCCTGTGTGTGTGGAATCTGTGCAAGATCTCTGCGAGGAGCGAGAGATCTCTCTGTGTTTCATCTGAGAAGTCTCTGTGTGGGCCTATGTGGAAGGTCTCTGTGAGAGGACTCTGGGAAAGGTCCCTGTGAGGCAGTGGAGACTTCTGTGTGTTACTTCTGGGAGGTCTCTATTTGAGATGTCTCTGTGAGATCCCTGCGTGATGTCTCTGGAAAAGTCTCCTGTCTGAAACTCTGTGTGAAATCTCTAAGGCCTTTGTGGGGGACGATGTCTGAAGTTTCTACGAGGTCTCTGCTTGAGAATTAATGGAGGCCTCTGTGTATCATCTGAGGAAATCTCAGTGCGGAGTCTCTGTGGGGCAAAGTGAGAGGTCTCTCAGTGTAGTCTCTGTGAGGTTTTCTATGGGTGGGTCTCCACATGCTGTCTCTGTGTGAGATGTCTCTGTGAGGGCCCTGTGTGCCACCTCCATGTGAGATGTCTCTGTAGGGTTCCTGTGTGCTGTCTCTGTTTCAGATTTATTTTTGAGTTCCCTGCGTGCTGTCTCTGTGTGAGATGTCTCTGGGAGGTTCCTGCATGCCATCTCTGTGTGAGATCTCTCTGGGAGGTCCCTGAGTGCCTTCTCTGAGTGAGATGTCCCTGTGAGGTCCCAGTGTGCCATCTCTGTTTGAGATCTCTCTGTGAGGTCCCTACATGCCATCTCTGTGTGAGATCTCTCTGCATGCTGTCTCTGTACGAGATGTCTCTGTGTTTCATCTCGGCATGGGGTCTCTCTGTGTGGTTTCCATGGGAGGTCTCTGGGGGTCTCTTCATTGCTGCCTTCACTGCATATCCTGGAAGACTGAGAGCAGGACTAGGCGGCTTGCTCCGTGCTGTTTTCTTGGTGCGTCAGTGCTGTCCATCCAGGACGCTTCTAGCAGGAGCCCCGGCATCTGCACCCAGCTCCTCCATACCCCAGAACTTGCCTCTCGGTGTCCTGAGGGAGCCCAGCAGCAGCCAGGCACGGCCCCTCCGCCGTGCTCAGTGTCCTCGCTCTGTGCCTTCCTTTCCTGAGCTCCTGAGGGACTGGGGCCACTCTAGGCTCTAGGTCCCATCCCCGCTTCTGGGTCTTCCTCTGTTGTCACTGCTGGGCCACCTGGAGGCTGCCTCAGTCATCCAAACCCAAGACAAGACCCGGCTCCAGGAGAAGCCCTGGGGTGTCAGCAGCCGGGTGCTGGGACGGTGCCCACTCCCCACTCCACCCTGGTGCCAGCAGGTGCCACAGGTGGGGGAGGGAAGGGCCCTTCCTGGTGCAGGACTCTCCGCCGGAGGGATGAGGCCCCGGAACTCTGCCTTCGGCAGGCCCTGCGTGTGGCCCAAGGTACGGACAACTGTCCCTGCAGAAATGGCCCCTCCTCTCCCTGCTCTGTATGCAGCTTCTGCTTTTCCACATCGATGGAGACCCAGAGAAAAGGAAACCTGTGCTCAAAGCGGAGTGAGAGCAGAGCAGGGACCTCCTCTGCACTGCCCACTTCCGCCCATTTTGGACAGGTGGTGCCAAGATTCCTTTTGCATTCACAGATCGTCTGGTTGCCTCTTCACCTTCCTGTTTCTGGGGCAGGCAGGAACTGGAAGCCAGGCCAGCCCCTCAGCCCTTCTAAGTTCCAACCTCTCCCTTGGAGCAATCCTGGGGGCCGCGTGCTATTAAAAGTCCCCAGACTGCCTGGTCCTGCTTTTCCACTTATGGCCAACACATCCTTTCTAAAGCCCAAGAGGTGAATATGTGCAAGCTTTATCAAAACTGTTAAGAAATTCATCTTCTCTGATTTGCTTTGCATTCTCTCTAGTCAGGCCCTGTGTGTCAGTATCAAAGGTGGTTTCTCTAAGTCTGTGATCTGGGAGACGAGCAGGATGGGACCTTGGGATGGGGCTAGGATGAGCCATGAAACCCCTGGCATCTCCCCCCTGTAGGCCTGTAGGAGGCTGCAGGACGTCACAGCACCCTCAAGCCCCTTTGACTCTGTGTTTGCCTCCAAGCTTTTCGATTCTTCTGCATCCTACAGATGGTCCAGATAGCCCAACGGTCAGGTTACTGCCCACACAGTCACACCCTGCTCCCTTCACCCAGAGGTCCCTTCTGGAGTCGAGAGAAATGTAGTTGAGATAGATAAGGCAGGTGCCTCACACGCAGGGCTATTTACTCACCTGGGGCGGGTGTGTTTATGGCCCTCGGCATCCTCCCTGAAGCACCCCAACCTACATGTGCACAGAGCTGGAAAATCTGTCACTGCTGCCACTCTGCAGGCTGAGATGGGCAGAGGCAGTGGAGTGGAGACGCTGAGCTTTTCATGAAGGCTGAACTAGGAGGGGCCATCTCCATCCCAGCCTTTATCAGAGAGAAATGGAGCTTCCCGGGGCGGGTATTATCTCTTCCCCACCAAGAAGTTCAGGGGCAAGACGTCTGAACACAGGGCTCAGCACTTTCCCGTTCAAACCTCCACCATTTTGTGACATACATAAAGCTACTCCGCTCCTGCACTTTCTGGACCCCTATGGGAATGTTCAAATCTGGGATGCCTGCAAATCTGTTCCCTACAGCTTCATGAAGTTTGTGGTAGAGAGAGAGCAGTGGAAAGATGAGTGGAACCAGATTGCAGGCTGGGATCCTCATGGGTTTTTCTCAACTCATTTTAAGAAATGTTTTGTATTTGTTGTTTGCGTGATGACAATATTCTGGAGATACAAGTTTCCGCGAAGGAGCTCAGAATGAAGATGGGCTTGCCACACCACTGTCCACTTCCCTCCACACTCTGTCCCTTCTTGAAGCCAAAGCCCACCCCAAGCATGGCGCAGACAGAAGCCATTACCCTGTTTTGAGAAAAAAGCATATATATTGGGAAACATGAAATATCTTGGATGCACTAACATGAGAAGAAACATTTTTTCTGTAGACGAATTAAGTTTCTTTCTTGGAAATATGTTTTTCTACCGGGAAAGACTAGAGAATAATTTTCTGGCTGACCTCCTTAAAGGAGGCAGTGTCTGGGGCAGTGGCGGTGGTGACTGGAGGCGGTGGGCATTCTTGGCCCGTGCTGGCAGGGACTGACGGGGGGCACCGCCTTTCTGGGGAACAAGAACGGGATGCTTCAGGCCCTGTCGCTCACTGCTGAACGGGACATTTTGAAAGGACTGCTGGTCTCTGACTTGGCTTTCATTGGTGGGACAGCTCTGGCCTTTGAGGGTGGCTTGTTGATTGCTGGCTTGGCAGCTCGGTGTGCTTTGCTCTGGGTCCGAGGGGGGTCGGTGGGAGCAGAGAGAGCCACTAACTGGGGCTTCAAGCTCTTTTCTGTGCTGATTTACCTGTGAGGCATGACGTCCGTGGTGAAGCACCATTTTCTCCTCCAGCACCTCTCCGACGGTTGTCATAAGCTTTTGAGCTTCCGCAGTATTGGCGTCCGCACATCTGTTTCTCACTTGTTTTGGACTCTGGGCAGAGGTTGGTGCTGGTTTGCCCTTTTTCTTGGGAAAAATCCACTGAAAAAATCGCCTGATGCGTTTTTTGTAGTGGCTTTCTGGAGGAACATGTTTCTTTGCGAGCAAGAGCTGTTCGCATTCACGCTCAAGAGCGGCTTCTGTTCTCCTGCCCTGGGTCGGTTGAGGGGCTTCCAACTCCACAAACTTTTCTTCATACTTTTCTTGGCTGGGCTTCCCATGGCTTTTGCTCTTGGCGATGGGAGTAAACATCTGGCTTTGGCCCTGGTGTGAGTCCTGGCATTTGGGGATTTTGGACTGTTGCAGCCCCAGACCGTTCCCTCTGGCTGCCATGGGGTCAGCTAGCAACAGGGAAGCTGGCCTGTCGCCAGTAGGCGTGCTCTGGAGACGGCCCTGGGACACCTGAGAGGCCACAGTCTCTGCAGTGAGTAGCACGTCAGTCAAACCATTTGGAAGGAGCACAGCAGAGGCATAGACTTCAGACTGGGTCTCTGACTGGGAGGTCATTCTGGGCTCCAACTCACTAACAACTTCTGTCATAAGGCGCAATTCTCCTGGGTCTGGGGCAACCGACAGTGTCGGGAACAGAGGGCTTCTGCTGGTGTCTCTATCTGGCCGCACTGCCTCCCTGGTCTCTTTGGGCCCTGAAGTCTGGGATCCCAACTTCCCACTCTGTCGGGAGCTGCCCACAAGGCTGTGTGTGAGGGCCTTTGGAAGGCTTCCTGACCATCTGTCCAGTTGGAGGAGCCTCC
>NW_007259445.1:0-939 GCF_000164805.1 Carlito syrichta
TAAACAACTCCTGGGTCAACAATGAAATCAAAACAGAGATCAAAAGATACCTGGAAACAAATGAAAATGAAGAAACATTTTACCAAAATCTCTGGAATGCCCTGAAAGCTGTAGTAAGAGGGGAATTTATATCCCTACAAACACACATGAAGAAAATGGAAGGAACAGAAATTCACAACCCAGCAAGCCACCTAAAGAAGCTGGAAAAGCAAGACCACAAAAACCCTAATTTCAGCAGAAGAATTCAGATCACAAAAATAAAAGTCCAAATCCAGGACATAGAAGACAACAAGATAATACAAGAAATCAATGAAACAAAAAGTTCGTTCTTCAAAAGGATAAACAAGATCGCTGGTCCCCTAGCTAGACTGACCAAGAAAAAATGAGAAAAAAAACCAAATAAGCACATTCAGAAACACAAAAGATGAAGTCACATCTGACCCTGAAGAAATACAAAAGATCATTAGAGACTACTACATACACTTGTATGGAAACAAACTTGAAAACCTTAAGGAAATGGAGGACTTTCTGACATCACACAACCCACCTAGGTTGGAACAAGAAGAAATTGAGACCCTAAATAGATCAATAACAATCAAGGAAATTGACTACGTAATAAGAAACTTCCTACAAAAAAAAGCCCTGGTCCAGATGGCTTTCCAGCAGAATTCTACAAGACATTTAAGGAGGAGCTGATACCAATCCTACTGAAGGTATTCCAGGTGATTGAAAAAGATGGAACTCTCCCCAAATCATTTTATGAAGCCAACATCACATTGATACCCAAGCCAGGTAAAGATCCAACAAAGAAAGAGAACTACAGGCCAACATCTTTGATGAACATAGATGCTAAAATTCTCAACAAGATCCTAGCAACCAGATTCAGCAATACATCTCAAAATCATCCACCATGACCAAGTAGGCTTCATTCCTGGGATG
>NW_007259445.1:1085-16191 GCF_000164805.1 Carlito syrichta
TGTCAAAACAGAAACCACATGATTATATCATTAGATGCAGAAAAAGCTTTTGATAAAATCCAGCACCACTTCTTGATAAAAACCCTTGAACTTCTAGTCATATGGGGAACATACCTCAAAATAGTAAAAGCCATCTGCGAGAAACCCACAGCCAGCATACTGCTAAATGGACAAAAATTGGAACCAATTCCCCTGAAAACTGGAACTAGACAAGGATGCCCACTCTAACCCCTCCTGTTCAACATAGTATTGCAAGTCCTGGCTAGAGCAATCAGAGAAGAGGAGGCAATCAGAGGTATTCAAATAGGAAAAGAGGAAGTCAAGTTATCTCTCTATGCAGATGATATGATTGTGTACCTTGAAAACCCAAGAGAATCTGTCAAAAGCCTCCTTACATTGATAAAGGTCTTTGGCAAAGTCTCAGGATACAAAATAAATGTACAAAAGACAATCACATTTCTCTACACCAATAATAAACAAACAGAAACCCAAATAAAAAACACAATTCCATTCACAATAACCACAAAAAAAATGAAATACCTTGGCATCTTCCTAACCAGAGATGTGAAAGACCTTTACAATGAAAATTACAAAACACTGCTCAAAGAAATCAAAGCTGACATGAACAAGTGGAAAAATATCCCATGCTCATGGATTGAAAGAATCAACATTGTGAAGATGTTCATCTTACCTAGGGCAATGTACAAATTCAATGCAATACCCATTAAATTACCAACAACATTCTTCTCAGACCTAGAAAAAACAACACAGGAATTCATATGGAAACACAAACATCCAAGAATAACCAGAATAATCCTCAGCAAAAAAAAAAAAACAAAGCAGGTGGTATCACAATACCAGACTTCAAACTTTACTATAAAGCTACAATCATCAAAACAGCTTGGTATTGGTACAGGAACAGGTATATAGATCAATGGAACAGAATTGAGATTCCAGAAGCAAAACCTCAATTCCTCAACCAACTCATCTTCGACAAAGCCCCCACCACCTACCAGTGGGGAGAAGAGAACCTATTCAGTAAATGGTGCTGGGAAAACTGGTTGACCACATGCAGAAGATTGAAACAGGACCCTTATCTATCCCCATGCACAAAGGTTAACTCCAAATGGATCAGAGACCTAAATGTAAAACCTCAAACCATAAGAACCTTAGAAAAGGAAGGAAATACTCTCATGGAAATCGGAACTGGCATCCAATTCCTGTACAAAACCCGAAACCCACAGGACTTAAGAGAGAAGATAGACAAATGGGACCTTATTAAACTGACAAGCTTCTGCAAAGCCAAAGAAACCATCAAGAGAGCAGGAAGACAGCCTACAGACTGGGAAAAAGTCTTTGCCAACTCTAGGTCTGACAAAGGCTTAACATCCTGCATCTACAAGGAACTGAAACGTACTGAAAAGAAGAAAACAAACAACGCCATTATAAAATGGGCAAAAGATATGAACAGACACTTCACAAAAGAAGACATCTGAGCAGCCAACAAACACATGTAGAAATGCTCAACCTCACTAATCATCAGGGAGATGCAAATCAAAACCACACTGAGATACCACCTAACTCCAGTCAGAATGGCAATTATCAACAACTCAAAAAATAACAGCTGCTGGAGAGGGTGTGGCGAAAAGGGAACACTTCTACACTGTTGGTGGGAGTGTAAACTAGTGCAACCTCTGTGGAAATCAGTGTGGCGATTCCTAAAAGCTCTAAAAATCGACCTTCCATATGACCCCGCAATCCCCCTACTGGGAATATATCCTGAAGAACTCAAATCACTGTATAAAAAAGATACCTGCACATGTATGTTTATCGTAGCGTTGTTCATAATAGCAAGAACCTGGAAACAACCATGCTGCCCATCAAAAGAGGACTGGATTAAAAATATGTGGTACATATACATGATGGAATACTACACAGCCATAAAAAAGAAGAAAATCATGAATTTCGCAGCAACCTGGATGGAACTAGAGTCCATAATACTGAGTGACCTCTCACAGAAACAAAGATCTGAGTATCACATGTTCTCACTCATATAATGGACCTTGAACATCCAATGTAATTCTATAAGAAAATGACTGATGGTACTGGGAAACTATGGGGGGGATGGGATTAACAGTAGCAAATATCTGTCTGGGGATGGGAAAACACCTCTTATCAACAGGGTGCCTGAATGAAACGTAATTGTACACCTAACCCTTAACTGTGCCCCACAAAACCATAACAAAAAATATTGATTAATAAAAAAAGAAATAAATAAAACAATTTAAAAAAAAGATAATTGACTTGGAACCATGTCCTCAGTTGTATATATACTACATTGTTACATTATAATGCAAAACTTTGTTATGAATTCGGGAAAGAATGCCTTGAAGCTTTTTTTTTTTTTTGAGTTTACTTTTCGGAAGCATCTTTTATTTTTACCTCCTACATTAAAAAGCCTTAACAAGTTTTTCAACTTAAAAAATTTGACAATATTTTAGTACATCAACACAATGGACAATAATGAAAAACACTTGTCTATGGAACGTTTTTTTGTTAGTGTCTAAATAACATTTTTGTTTGTTTTTTTCCATCAAAGTTTCAGAAATAATGCTTGACTTAAAGAGATTATTACAGAAGAAGAACTTGTTACTTCAAATGCACATAATTCTTGTGGAAATATGTATGTTTCCAAATATATGCACATATAAACGTATATATTACATATAACATTCAAAAACGAAGGAACAATTTTATTTCTTTATGCTTATCTACAGCATATAAGAAATCTTTTGTATTATCTTTGTTCTTTTTAGTGAACAAATTTATGAACAGAAGTTCTCATCGTCAATATGGGATAATTATTTCATCTTAATTATTCTTTGAGATGCATCTACACAAATAAGAGATTTTCTGTACCTGCCTGTCTCTTAGTTGTGGGGAGACCATCTTGCCCTGTGACCTCTTTTTTCTGATGGATCTAAGATGAGCTGTTGATTTTGCTTATTCAATTTTTTTCTTGTTGTGTGCAGAGGGGAGGTGATTTCCAAGCTTCTTACATGTCAGACCAGAGATCTGTATCCTCTTAACAGAGAATTTTCAACACTGACCCCACTGTATCTAAGAATTTACATAACTTTTAAAGTGCAATGTGCAAATTTAAAAATATTCTTAGCATAAAATTACTTCACCACATTCCTAATATAAACTATGTCACAAATTATTGTTAAGGCCTGGCAGAATATAGTTAACGTTAAGCCTTTGGTCCAGTCTTGACATGAGTCTGGTCTGTGCGGGCTCAATTTCTTATCATTCATTTTAAGTGAGTAACTGTCCAACTAGAAAAACTGACCATTTGGGAACTAAATTGTGAAATACAAGCTTTGAAGTTACACCATTTTAATTCAAATCCTCGCTGTTTAATTATTAACAGTAAGGTATTTGACAAGTGACTTAAACTGTCTAAGCCTCATTTCCTCATATGCTAAACAGAAAAAGAATAATAATTCCTACCTCATAGGACAATTGTAAAGTTTAAAAGAGATAGTGTACATGAATCTTTTAACATGGTAACTCACACATGGATAGTGCTTGATAAATACTAGTTTTTATTGGATGTAGTATTTATTTTATTAACAAATTTAACAAACTTTGGATTTACATTTGTAAGATTTAGCAATGAATGTGAAACATAATTTTATTTCTCATTTGTATTTGTGTTGAGCCAGAATTGTATACATGGTTTGTGAAATTATTATATAAAATAATAATTCAAAGGCATGACTTAATTTTATAACTCTGGAAAAAGAATTTTTTTTTCTGAAAATAATGCAGATTTCTATCAGGGTAGTACTATTCTTAGGTTTATATTTTTGCTTTCTTCCATTACACAGACTTTGGTTTAATTAAGGTAAGTGATCAAAGGCCTAAATATACAACTGAAGAAATTAATCACAATCGCTGTTGGTTCTGATTTTCAGGAAGGAGGACAGAATCAATGAAGTAAACAGCTGTGAGATAAAGGATGCTCTGCCCATCACATTACATCACACAGATATCACATGTCTTTTTGATGACCCAACTTGATAAAAATTCTCTCCTACAGAAGGGTAAGCGATAGCTTCATTATAATGAATTATAACATGTTTCATCAAAATTCTCTACTAGGGTCAGAACTCAGGCTTTAAAAAAGGTGAAAGATTTATGCAATCTGAAGAAAAACGGGAATGTAGAATTCAGGCTTTAGACTAATAAAGCCACAGCAGTGAATTCATAAAATTTGCATTGCATTAATTTATATAGAAATTATTTTTCAAATTCCATTTGGTTCCTACTACATGATTAGGATCTCTTTTGGCAGTATTTAAAGAGTAACTACTAAATAGCAATTGCATGTGGTGATAAAACATAATACAGTGATAGAATACCCATTCTGTACTTGATTAATATATAGAATACCATTCAATTTGAAAACTACAAATTAATTTTATTTTTGAAGTATTATTGTAAAATGTGCTATATGCTCAGCCCCTTAATGATATTTCTGCTATTCATTGTAATTTTCTTTGTCAGAATAAAATCTTGACTGAAAGAAATCCTACTTTTTTAGCAAGATTATGTCTTATAGTAATAATTACACATTCTTGGAATACTAGCTATTATTTATTTAGTGCTGTATATATAAGGCAGTTTTCTAAGTGTTTTAAATGTGCTCCTTTCCACAATGCTATGAGACACTGTTAACCATACATTGCAAGTAAGGAAACAGAGGCAAAGTAAGTAACTTTTCAAGGTCATAATGCTGTAAGTCTTGAAATCCAAATAAAAAACAAGATTATCTGACTCCAGTGGTTAAAGTCTTAGCCATTACATAAACTATTTTCCCAAAAATAATGCCCCACCCTCCCAAGATACTATTCTATCATCAATTTTGTTAAAACTTCTTAGAATAAGATATTGTTACAAATAACAAACAGTATAGTATACAGACTTTAGGTCAAAACTTTCAGGAGTAAAACTTCTTTATCTAGCAAAGATAGATGAATTAATGTGTTCCTTTTAGTCTTTAAGAGCAGTCATTGATAGGGGCTAGGAGAGTGGGGAGGAGTAAGCTTCTCACGTCCCTTAGTGAGGATGGACTGAGGTGACTTCAGATAGTATTTCAGTTATTTGTTAGGAAAACATGAAACATGTCAGTTTTCATTTTTATTTCTTTGTTTACCCTTCACACTCAACCTAAACGTTAAATTATCAATAACTAAAAGGCTTACTCCATAACTTCTGTCAAAAGTTAATACAGTGAGTAGGGTGTGATGATTCACACCTGTAAGCCCAGCATTTTGGGAGGCCGAGGTGAGAGGAGTGCCAGTTGAGCCCAGGAGTTTGAGACCAGCCTGAGCAGCATGCTAAGACCTTATTTTTACAAAAAAAAAAAATTAAAATTAGCAAGGCACTGTGGCGCATGCCGTAGTTTCAGCTACTGGGGAGGCAGAGGCAGAATAATCACTTGAGCCCAGGGGTTGAGGCTGCAGATAGCCATTGTCACTGTTATGCCACTGCACTCTCCAGTCTGGACTACAGAATGAGCATTTGACTTAAAAAAAAAATGGGAGAGAGAGAGAGAGGAAAATGATTTGAAATATTTGCTAATGGAAATTGAAGCTCATTAACAGTGCATATTACATTTCTTTGGGGCCACACCAGGCATAAAAATATTCTCATTGTTACATTTCCTATGAAATTCGATGAGTTTTACAATTTGTAGTCAAAGGTTTTTTATTTTTGTTATACTCATTTCCACCAAAATATCCAGCATCAATTTTCAACTTAGAGTAGATCAGTACTACTCTTTTAGGGGAATGGCTTAGCAGATTCATAAGAGTACTCTAATTCTAATGTGTTCTGGTTTCAGTTAAAGCCTTGTGAGTAATTGCCAATAATATGTTTCTCGACAAACCTCTTCTTTTTAAATCCACAGTACAGAACAATTTTTCTCTTTGTGAAAACGTGATTATTTAAATATACTTCCCAAAGTTGTGCCCTCTGCACATGGTCGTTGCTACTACAGAAATGTTCATAAGAAGAAAGGGGAGGATGGATTAAGAGGTCACCCAGATCCTTTTCTAAAGAAGCAGATGCAATCTCTGTTTCAATTTACCATGGGGCACCTTCAAATTATCTTGTCGATTTTTCTAATTTATTTATGAACATAGAGCCAACTCGAGATTTATTTACTGGTGGGATCATGCCATAGTTTCATTTATTTCTCATTAAACATGCTGCTGAATAGAAATGTCTCAATCACTTATTAAAAAAGACCACCAATGGAATTCTTAAATAAATTGATTTTTGGTTTGGCTGGAAACATATTACTAAGTGAATATTTCAATATTACAAGTATGTTGGAAAAACATATACAAATATACATTTTTATAAGATTATATAATTTTATTTATATAATTGTATAAATTACATAAAACATATTTCCACATTGCTGAGTTAATTTAGTTTCTTTTTAATTTTACTGTATGATCCACAATATTTTGGTTTTAAAGTAAGCTACTGAGATCTATGCCAGAGATAAAATCTCCTGGAAATATTTTCATCATGAGTGTTGTTTCTCTTTTATTTTCCTAGCCAACTGTATATCAAGATGTTGATATTTGCCAAAATTCTGACTCATGTAATTTTGTACAAAAGTAGCTTAAAAAATTGCTGATTACATTTACAAAATGGGTTCCTTTAAAAAATTCTATGTTTCAATTCACTTTTAAAACTATAGTACATAAACATTTTGATTTGGCATTTCCATCAGTGAAACATTTTTGTGTATGCACCCTTATTTATTTATTTATAACTTGTAGTACATGTACTACTGTATTAATGCATCATTTTCCATATATGTGTGTGTGTATGTGTATGTGTATATGCACATGGGAATTATAATCAATGTGATTGGCTTTACTGTATTGCCAAGGGACCCCTATTATACTGAGGTCAAATATCTTGAAGGTGGATGTTATAGTTTCTAAAATAAACTAAGTGAACAATAGTGTATTTAGAATTTTTCCCATTTAATATGCTCTACCATGTTTGAAAAGTTATGTTATTAACCTCAACCTTCTGGCTTAACTTCTGGCAATAAAGGTCATTTAATACAGCTGCTTTGCATAAGTCACCACCAGATGGCATTCTCATGTCTTTGATCATACACACTGTTTCTGAACTAATAAGTGAAGTCCTGGTTAACAAAAATTGATTTGCATTATCTCTTTAATTATGAAAAGGAAGCAGAAGATATGTTACTTCAAGAGACATGAATTCTAGTTTCTTTACCTATTTTGGGCAAACTATTTTATTTCTCAATGTATTTGTATTGGCATGTATAAATAAAGAATATTGAACTAAATGGTTCCATTCAAACATGTATTATCAAACAGCTGTTGTGTTTATGGTACTGTGCTAAACGCAATGGTGAACATCAGTGAATTGCCAATGTTTTTCAATAGTTGCAGCTAGAAAATAAATATTCAGTAGCGCTCTTTACTTGACTTCCATTTAATCAAATTGTCAGATTCACTGTTGTTTTTCATTTTCTTGGTAAACACACTGAAAATAAGTTGTAGGCAGATTATAAAGGATCCGATATAGTATACTGAAAAGTTTATACTGTACTATATATTATATTAAATTAACCACAGTAGTTATTATTCATTGTTATTTGACTTTTGGCTGCTTTGTGTAAATGACACAGGAAATTACATGACCAAATTTGTGTTTCATTAAAATAAATTTGTAATGAAAAAAGCATTCTCTATCCAAAGGGATAGAGAGATCAAATAGAAGGCTATTGTGATTCAAGTAAGAAATAACAGAAAGACAAATATATGACAAAAAAAAAGTCGCTTGCGATCAGGTGAATAGGAGGGGGGCACGGAGGTCATGCAATTTTTGATCAAAAACTGTTGCAGTAATATGTATTGGTCTCTGGAAAGGATTATGAAACAGAGATGCTTCCCTGATTTTCCCAGCAACACATGAAATTCTTAACTTTTTTTCTTGCCAGCAGTCTCATATCTGGAAAATTCCAATTAAGTCCATTTCTTCTAATTTATAGGTAGCTGAAAATACTGAATTTCCCTAAAGGTTTAAACTGTTTCTATCTTCAAAATGAATTTATTAGTGATCTAACATAATATCTTACTTTTCCTACATGGTTTTTTAAAAGAACCACTTCCAACAGGAGTAATACAAGTGACATTTCAGCAAGTTCTATGCTGTTTAAATGAACTAAGAAATGGAATTTTTAATGGAAAAAAAATGTCTTTTAGAAATACTTTCATGGCTTCCATTGCTATATTTGCTTACTGGGTGAGATTTAAAGGTTTTATTGAATGAATACAAAAGGAGAACATTTTCAATTATAAGCAAACATTTTCGAATTTCCTATTCCTGATTTTATTAAAATTAACATACAATTCTTTAGAGCTTTAGTAAAAACACCAAAATTAGAAAAAGACAAATAAACAAATAAAAGCGTTTCAAGCACTGTTTCAACATCAATGAAAATCACTTAATCCAAGCACTCATGAGGTTACATTTTGATTCAAAGTTATCGAGTCAGACCGTGTGCAGTGGCTCAGCCTGTAATCCCAGGATTTTGGGAGGCTGAGGTGAGAGGCTTGCCTGAGCCCGGGAGTTTGAGACCAGCCTGGGCAACTTGGTGAGACCTCATCTCTACAATATATCACAAAAACTAGCCAGGTGTGGTGGCATGTGTCTGTAATTCCAGCTACTTGGAAGGCTGAGGCAGAAGGATGGTCTGAGTCCAGCAGGTCGAGGCTGCGGTAGCCGTGAGCGTGCCACTGCACTTCAGCCTGGCGACAAAAGTAAGACACCAACTCAAAAAAAAAAAAAAAAAGTTATTGAGCCTAATAATACCATACTTCAAAATTAAGTCTGTTTCAAATATTTCTTTAAAATTTACCATGTTTAGGCTCAGTGGTAAATTTGAGTGTTGTGCATATGTAGTTCAAAACGTTTCATTTTATTTCTCTTAAAAGTAATGGCTAGGCAGTTACAACTAAATGGTGTATGAAGAGTTTTCATCTTATTGTTAGGTACTAGCAAATATAACTTATTTTTCACACATGTATTTGTTCTTTGATCAAATAAAAAGTGAAAAACATGTTAACACTCTCCCCTTGGCCCCTACTGCCTTGACTTCCGAATTTGTGCCACACTATAGTACTATATACATTTTGATAAACATAAATGGTAGTTACCTGAGGTATTAACATGAGTGAAAGATGATGTATACCATTGCACAATGGCAATTTTTCTAGAAAGATAAACAACAGAATAGTTTTAAAATGGCAGTTAAAAATAGCAAAATGATAAGATGGTTATTTATAACATATGAAAAAAACAATTTTGTGAAATATAGTCAAATTAATGATCTTTTTACCAGTTGAAGGGAAAATCAATACTATCAAACTTTCGAACATATTGTCACATATTCTGTATGTTCAAAACAAATAATGTAAAACCTTTGCTGTTAGTATTTAAAAGTTTAAAAATTAAGATGCCTTCACAAATGAGGTTAGCAAGCAATTTTGTGCAGAAGAATCATTTAAACTCTAGAAAGCATAGTGACTTTGCTTGAGTTGATGGGGTATCAGAAGAGGATTACAGATAATATGAAAAGATTATTATATAAAATGAGCAATGAAGAGAGATGTAAAAAGTAGTGTGGCTTGTTTAAGAACATTGCCAGATTTATATTTCAAATATTACTATGAACAATGGAAAGTATTGTGTTGTGGAGAAAAGGAACTAGATGGGAAACTTCTTAATTGTCAGGCAAGAAATGGTGAGGATTTGAGACACTGGCTGAAAAATATACTAGCGAGGAGATGGATTTGAATTTTAGAAACACATAAGAGCTAGTGGCAGGAGAAATTAGTGAGAGTCAATGTGGGGACTAGAAAGAGTCAGGGGCTTAGGAGGATGCCACAGTGAATCTGATCATTATACAGTCGAATGCGTGGGACTGCATTTTTTAAATCAAATACCTAAGTCAGGACATTGTTTTTATGCAGTGAAGCAGTGAGTCACTATACTCCACTGTGCAGGAGGTGATTAGATATTGTTTTCAATTTGAGCATCAGGCTACAGTTTCCTAACCTAACTTCTACTGCAAGAGTTCAATCTGTTTCTTGATTATTCATTCTTTACATCTCAACAAACATTTTTCAAAAAGACTTACCATGGCTAAGTCCTTCCTTGCTGGTATCTTTTTCCATGTCCTCTGTCTCTGTCTCTGTCCTCTGTCTCTGTCTCTGTCTCTCTCTCTCTCTCTCTCTCTCTCTCTCTCTCTCTCTCTCTCTCTGTGTGTGTGTGTGTGTGTGTGTGTATAAAATCTTCAGTTTTCCAATAGGAAAACTTTGTTACTTCACTACAGTTCCTTTCTGCGCATTTAGATCTTAATTCTATTATCCTGTATATCTATTCAGATAGAACTCATGAATACATTTTTCAGATGCTGATTGAACTTCAGGGACCATGCTTCACCTGACTCCAACAGCTAATAAGTTTTGGATGAAAACTAGTAGAGAAACTAGAGTTCTCTGTTGCCTGTAAGACTCGGTAAATTGGACTACCAACTCTTTTCTAAAGAATTTTGTTTTCCTTTATGTTATTGAGCTGGCTCTCCCCATACTGTTCTTACTTCCTTTGGTTTCCCCTCACTGAGGTTCCTATGGAAAACATATTTACAGGATAAGTGATGTTATTGAAGAAAAGTTCTCATCCCTACCTATCCTCTACCGGGTGGAGAGGATTCAGGGATAGATTTGCTCTTTGAGACAAAAAAAGAAAAATCCTACACATTAAACAAAGTAACTTTAAAAATGTTACTGCCTTGATTGAATATAATCCATGTTACTTTACACTGAAAAGATTAATGGTAACTCAACTGCCTAGAAGAAGAGATACTCTTAATATATATACATATATATCAGAAGTTATAAAGTCAAATGAAACATAACACTTAGAGCAGAACAGAGCAGAATAGAGGGCTGTCTCTAAATCCGGGATCAGAAATCAATTCATTTTTTATGTTTCCCTATATACTATTTTCTTTTTATATTTCCTAGGAACTTGAATTTGTTATTTGATAATGAAAAATACATGTATTTATAAAAGTATCACCAAGTTGCTGTCATAAATAAAGATGTTTCAGCAACTTACACTTGAGAAAATTTACTAATGAAGGCTATGCTGTCAATTTTTAAAAGTCAGCATCTTTACCAGTGATGTAACTATAATCACTGGTAACAGTGGACAATAAATGGTACAAGCAAAATCCTGAGAAAGCATTTCTGCTGTCTTCATGGCCCCAGGGGTAGGAAGGTTGATTTCCTTTGATAGTTGGCCACTTTGCTATGGCCAGGGGACAATTTAATGCAAAGAGACAAGCAGCACCAGAGAGACAGAACTTATGTTCTAACTTTGGAGATCAGTCTTTCTAATGGCAGAGCAAACTGTGGTTGTTAAGAACTCTGTAAGCAGAATTGGGGGTTTAAATCCCAGCTCAACCACTTTCTAGATTTGCAACCTTGAGCAAGACAGCAAACCTCTATAACAATAGCAAAATGTAAATAATGTCTTAGCTTGCAAGCCTTTGTAAAGACAAAGGGAGGTCAGATATAACAATCAGATACTAGCTTGTAGCAATGTACAATAAATGATAGAGTGATCATTGATAATGTTCTTTGTATAGTAAACTTTGGAATTTCTGAAGTAAAAATGAAGCAAGGAGATAAAAATATGCAGAAGGAAAATTGGCAAAAAGCAGATTATAAAGCTGTACATGAAGGCAGAATGGAAGAGGATATAGAGAAACAGATCAGCTTATAAGGACTTACAGTAAGAGAAAGCAGTGTCTTAGAAATGATATTATAGTTATCTGGCATAGGGCTACTTGCAGAGAGAAACAGGGTAGTTAATTTGGGCAGCAGAAATGAGTAAAGGCAATGTGGAGACACATAAGGTAGGACAACGAACAGACGAAACAGAGCCAAGATACATGAGGCTAACTAGTCAGACCAGAAAATGAGTAACAATTTCTTAGACAGAAATAGACTATTGTTTAAGACGTAGAAACTGAAGCCATATGGCCTGGGTCTAAATTCTAGTTTGGCTACTTACTAGTTACATAACCATACAAGTTAATTATCCTCTCTTTGCCTCAGTTTCCTTACCTGTAAAAGCTCATTAGAAATAATACCTACCCAAGTTTGGAGTTTAATTGAGCGAATATAAGGAAACACTAAAATCATGCTTCAAACTTACTAACTGCATTATAATTATGGCTGTTATTATTTTTAAATAATAGCAAGTAGTACGAGGTGTGACAATTAAGTTCACAAACTTGCCACCACGCTCTTACGTTGGCAGCGCTATACAAACAACTTGGTAAAGTTTCATAAACTTGGTGTATCAGTGTGTCACAATTGTGTTTGTGTTGACATGTGGTGGTGTCTTGCTGAGTGGCATTCATTATATTTTTTTGAGTAAAGATCTCACTCTGTCACCCAGGCTGGAAGGCAGTGGCATGTTCCTGGCCACTGCAGCCTCGACTTGCTGGGCTCAGGCAATTATTCTGCCTCAGCCTTCCAAGTAGCTGGGAACTACAGGCACATGCCACCATGCCCGACGAATTTTTTTTATTTTTTTAGAGATGGGGTCTCACCAAGTTGCCCAGGCTGGTCTTGAACCCATGGGCTTAGGCAATCCTCTCACCTTGGCCTCCCAAAGTGTTGGGATTATAGGTGTGAGCCATTGTGGCCTGGTCTAGACATTCATTATTGTTGCATGCTTTTGCACGCAATCACTAGAATGTCAGAACTTAAATTAGAGCAATGAGCAAATATTAAATTTCTTGTTAAACTTGACAAGAGTGGAAGTGAAATCAGGGACATGTTAGTCCAAGTTTATGGGATAGTGCCATGAGGAAAACAGTGGTGTACAAATGGAGTAAATGATTTTCTGAGGGAAGAGAAAGCATCACTGATGAAGAGAAGCCAGGATGGTCAGTATTGAGCAGAACTGACTAAAACATTGCAAAAATTTATCAAATTGTAGTCAAAATTGTTGACTAACCGTGAGAAGCATAGCAGACCAAATAAACATCAATAGAAAAATCTTAACTGAAAATCTTGGCATGAGAAAGTTGTGTGAAAAAATGGTCTCAAAGGAGCAGACCAAATAAACATCAGTTAGGAAAATCTTAACTGAAAATCTTGGCATGAGAAAGGTGTGTGAAAAAATGGTCCCGAAGGAGCCCTTGCATTCCAACAATGCACCAGTTCACACAGTACTGTCTTTGAGGAAGTTCTTTTTTTTTACCAGTAAACAAATAATTGTATTAAAACACCCTCTCTACTCACCTGATCTAGACCCCACTGATTTTTTTCTTTACCCAGAGATGAAGGAGATATTGAAAGAAATACATTTTGATGACATTCAGGAAATTAAGGGTAATGCGACAACAGCTCTGATGGCCATTCCAGAAAAAGAGTTCCAAAACTGCTTTGATGGGTGGACTAGGTGCTGGCATCAGTGCATAGCTTCCCAAAAGGGGTACTTTGAAGGTGACTGTAGTAATATTCAGCAATGAGGTATGTAACACTTTTTCTAGGATGAATTCATGAACTTTAATGTCAGACCTGTAGTTTTCTTGAAGACATCTAAACCTTTTGTATATGACTATTCACGTAGGTATCCCCTTATAATTTTGTCAATAATATCAGTTTAAGTTATTCTCATAAATGATCTTTCTCATAAATGCCCACTGAATGAGACTAGGTCCTTGCCCCTGCTAGATTGTTAATTCCTTGAGTTCACTGAACAAGGTTTTAATATTGCTGAATTCTTAGTAAAGTAGTTCCCAAGCCTGGCTGTACTTTAAAATTCCCCAGGGAACCTTAAGAATAGTAATCTCTGGTCCCACTTTAGATGAATAAAATTAGACTCTGAAGGAGGGGACACATTTTTAAAGTGCTTCAGGTGATTTTAATGCACAGCCATGAGAATCTAGTGTTTTGCAAAAAATATGACATATAGATTGCTTGTGTCCTTCTTTCTTTCAACCAGAACTTACATAATTTACAAAGTTAAATATATATGTATAATATAAATATAAATAACTAAGTAATACATACATAATAGCAGGAGAGTCTGACACCCAGAAGGCATTAATAAAGGTGTGATAAATATTTCAGTCAGGATTCTGGCAGACAGAAAATGACACAGTGATCCTGGTAGTGCTCAGAGTTTGGTAAAACTATCAAAGAGTGGTGCAAGTCCTCAGGGCTGGCAAGCACAGGAAACCGCTTCCACTTTCTATACCTGTCCTTTTTCTCTGTTTTTCTCCCTTCCACTACTTCTGTGAGACTAAAAGTAAAGCTCACCATCTGTTTGTTACTCATCTTCTCCAAAATAAGGATTTTTTTTTCCAGAATGTAAATCAGTCATGTCCTTAAAAATAGTGTTTAATTCACCTGATTTGTTTTCCATATAGTGAGACTTTGTCAATGTAAAATATGATGCACTGATTTACATTCTGGCACAAACTCCCAGTGTCCTGATGGACTGCTCACATACGGTCTATGGAACACTACTTTGAATTGCAATGTACTTGATTATTCACATCAGCATGAGAATTTGCTGAATATCTCTCATACCAAAAAACACAAAATCTTCCTTTGCTCCACATTTCCCTCCAGATATTAGCCTCTTGTAGAGTTGGCATTTGCCATCTATAATTTTTCTTTTTCTGGCCACTCCTAAAGCCACCTCAATCAGACTTTGTCAAGATCACCTATCTGTCAAATCAGTAGTCAGCTTTTAATCCCCATCTTTCTTGATTTTTCAACATCATTTGACACAGAACATCAGTGGCAACCTCTATGTTAAGCTATCCATTCATATATCCAATTGTCTACTACATATGCCTACTTAAAAAGAAATAAACATCTCAAACGCAATTTATGTACAGCAAAATTTTTTGTCCCTGAATCTACTTTTTTTTTTTTTTTTTTTG
>NW_007259445.1:16270-65473 GCF_000164805.1 Carlito syrichta
TCCGAGTAGCCGGAATTACAGGCATGCGCTACCACACCCGGCTGATTTTTTGATTTATTGTAGAGATGAGGTCTCGCTGCCCAGGCGGGTCTCGAACCTTCGGGCTCAGGCAATCCACTCACCTCAGCCTCCCAAAGGCGCGGGATTACAGGCTGAGCCACCGAGCCCGGCTTAATTTTTTAAATTTATTGCAGAGATGAGGTCTCGCTGCCCAGGTGGGTCTTGAACCCGGAATCTACTCCTAACACAGTCTTACCACTTCTGACTCCTACCACCTTATTCCGAGTCGAATGATCTCCCACCTAAATTCTTGGACTAGTCCCTTTCTATTCCTTGCTCCTGTGTTTGCCTTCTCAGGGTGTACGCTCAACATATCAGTCAAAGTGATCTTTGGAAAAGAAAACATTCTTAACCATTTTTTTGCTCAAAACCCTCTAAGAACTTCCCAATTCTGGGTAAAATTCAAACCCTTTCAAGACTCACATGATCTCTACAGGGATCCTCCTACCTTTGCTACTCTCTCTGTGAGCTCATCACTATCCCTTTCAGACACTGTTAAAGTCATAAAGGTCACTTTGCTGATCTCTGGAAACACTTTGACATTAGCCACATTTCAGAAATAGGTCAAAGGAAATCAATTTCAAATCTCAAATTTTTCATAATCAATTAAAAACAAACTGCTGACTATTAAACCTTATTATGAAAATATTAAGAAAAATTTGGATATCACGTCTGTGAGGACTTTTATAAATTCCACGTCTGCAATCTTTAGTAGGCATAGTGGGCTAATGTTTCAAATGAGTTGCACCTCAGAAATTATGCTTGCAGATGAAATTTCATTTAATCAGATATTTTGGTTGTCTTTTAATGAATCTTTATTTGACTTATTCAAAGTAAATAAAATGTTTTAGCCTGGCTAGAACTAGAATTATATTAAAAATTATACAATATCTTCTCACAATTCATTAAAAAAAATCATTTAACTTGAAAACAATTGTAAAATGTTTATAATATAGACATATATTTACTAAAATAAATAAAATATGTGAAAGTGACAACCTAGCTGTAATGCCTATTATAAATATATTATTTTCATATATAACTGAACACTACAATAAATCAAAATTAAATTAGATTTCTAGCAAAATCAAGTACTATATTTATAACAAATAGTGAGGGAGAAAGTTTTATTAATAATAGATTAACACAAAGCACAATTGTAGCTTTCAAATTATTGCAAATATCATTGAAATACAAAGTAATCTTTCTTTTCATTTTTCATGGATTTCAGGTAATTAAAATAAAAAAAATATTGGCTCCTTCAAGTAAAATTGCTATGGTTTGAATGCTTGTCCTCTCAAAAACTCATGAGGAAATTTAATTGTCAAGGTTAAGGTACTAGGAAATAAGATATTTATATTGTGATTAGACCATGAGAGCTTCACACTTATGGGTGGATTTAATTATTTAAAAGGGCTCATGGAAGTAGGCTGTTTTTCCTGGCCCTTCTGCCTTCTGCTATGTGAGGAACGGTATTTCTCTTGTTCAAAGGAGGCAAGGTTCAGGCGCCATCTTGGAAGTTGAGACCAGATTATGACCAGACATAAATCTATTAATGTCTTGATCTCGGACTTCCCAGTCTCCAGAATTGTGAGAAATAAGTTTGTTTTCTTTATAAATTACACAATATCTGATATTCTGTTATGGCAGAACAAATCAAACTATGACAACTATATTTCAGGTTCCCTGAGTGTTGCCTTGTTCACTCGTAATAAGTACTGAAAAGAATCATCTAATCAGTTCCAGAATATCTATCATTATTTTATTACTCAGTAATGATCTTGATCATTCATCATTTTAAGCATCATAACAGAAACTAAAATAACTGATTTGTATTTAACTTTTAGACAGTCTGCAGTGTATTGAGAAAAGAATGAGACAGAGTGAGAAAACCAAGAGTTTGGTACCTATCTATAACAGCTTTTTGACTCTAACTTATTCACTTAAATTTCCTGGTCTCCTGTTTTTTCAACTGTAAACTAGGATTTTCAAGCTAATGAAGTCTAAGCTCTGTGTCAACTCTAAATGTTGAGATTGTATGACAATGTCTAGAGAAAAGTTGGCTGCTTGATTCTGAATCTCCCCCACACTCCAACAACTGTATATAAATAAACAAGAATGCAAACAAAACCATGAATACATGACCTATGCCTTCACATTAATTGGGGAAAGAGAATACTAAACCCCTATTTGTCTGTAAATAGAGGGAAAAATTCCCACAAAGTCCATCTGCATAGAGAAAATCAAATATTCAATGTCAAAATACCAAACAGGTTGGGACTTGGTAGTTCACAGCACTTGTTAAGTGAGGAAATTTAAAGTGTGTAGGACTGGAAGTAGCAGCCTCAGAAAGCATTAATTATGGAATGGATGCACATTTATAGAGAAAGGAAAATACTTATTATAAATAAGTACTAAAGGAAAATAATGGAAAATAGGAAAACATAAATAATTTCAAAGAAACGAGAAAAAATCAAGACATGCCTCCTACTCTCACTAACAACACCCATAAAAATTGTAATTTACACGAAATGTTCAGAAAAGACAAATTCATAGAGATAGAAAGGAGACAGGTAATTGTGTAGGGCAGTCACAAAATCATGAGTATTATATGATTCCATTTATATGAAATGTTCAGGAAAGACAAATCTACAGAGACAGAAAGTAGACTGGTTGTTGTGTCGAACTAGGAGTTTGTTGGGGCAGCGGAAATACAGAGTGATTGCTAATGGATACTAGGTTTCTTTTGTTAGTGGATGAGACTGTTCTAAAATTGATTGTGGTGATAGTTGTACAACACTGAAGATCATTGAACTGTATACTTCAATTGTATGTAATATAAATTATATCTCAACAAAGCTATTATTATTATTTTTAAATTGTAGTGAAGAGTACAGAAGAGACATTTTCAAACTGTAATATTGTCCTTGAAATAATTAGGAATAGGAAAAGGCCAATCATATGTATACAACACTACTGTTACAAATTTTTTAAAAAAATGAAAACAATGCGTTTATGATGACAAAAATTCACCCTCTGAAAACAACCACAGAAATGAATAAAATTGTAATACCACACCCTAAACTAAACTAAATGACTTAAACAAGCAATTGGAGATATAAAAACCTTCTTGAATCAGAAATATAAATACTATAATGATAACAAAACATAAACCAGGTTTGAATACAAAAAAAAAAATGATTTAACACAGGAAAGAGTTAGATGGAATGGGAAAACAATGTCAGAAATAAAGATAAATTGCAAGCGGCCCAAGAGACAGAGATTCAAATGAAAATTAAATTAAAGGCATTGAATAAAAGCAGGAAAACACACTATGAGGATAAAAGTGAAATAAAGACTATGTAAAAGAGCTCAGAGATAAAGTAGTTGAAATGGAAGAGAAAAATAGGTTTATTTAGTATACCCTGAAAAAGAAAATCAAAAACAGAACAAATATAATCCATGGAAGATAAAAGAAAGCTCCACTTCTAGACTAGAAAGGGCATGCTGAGTGTCAAAGAAAATTGACTTGGTACAGTCACGTCTAAGACAAATTCTAATACATCTTTCAATTGAAGAAAAATAAAACATTCTTCAAGAAATAAGTTGAAATAATTCACAAAAGCATGAGAAATAGACTGGTATCTGACTTTTCCAAGACAACATATAAAGCAAGGCAACAGTGAATGAGTATTTTTAAGAAGCTTAGGGAAAGAGATTATACACTAAGGAAATTATGTCCAACTATGTTGTCCTTTAAGTAGAAAGGCAACAGGAAACAAAAAGCTTTGAACATGAAGAAATGAAGGAATATTATATGCATGTGCCCTTCTAAGAAATCTACTAAACATCTTAGAGCCTTATCAGACCAAGAGATGACTGGGAAAATGTTGGCAAAAGAATGAAAAGTGAGAAATTCAAATTTTAATTTTAGAATGAAGATAAAATACTGGGCAAGGTCATGGAGGATGACTAATACATCAACATTATATTTTCTATCAAAGTAGAGATAATGCAACAAAAAGAAAAAGAAAAGAGAGGGATGTTACATGAGCTTTCAGGAAAACAAGACATAGTTTTTCTATCTACATTTGGACTTAAGACATTATGAGGCTAGGGCAATTACATTCTCCTTGGTACTCTACCTCCTTGTCTTCTTGTTGTAAATGTTTTAAGCATACCTTTTTCTAATTCAAATAAAATATAAATCACCAGATGTGAAAACCCATACTCTTTTAGTTCCTCTTTCTACTCTATACCTAAAAGTTTATCTGCATCAAATTCGTCACTATACATTTACTTCTGCTTCTGACACGCCTATACCTGCTTGTGATTGTTCTCTCCATCTATGTCCTTGAACCTATGTCTTAAAATTTTCTCAGGGACATATGGATGCACTGCTGAGTTTCCAAATATCTAACTATCACTAAATTTACCAAGAATTATATTTCAAATATGTAACAAATCTCTGAATTGTGGAGCTAGTCTATATAACTATATAATATACAGACATACATTATCATCATTGCATTTTCGCTGATAGTACCTACTTGTTTTTCAAATCTTCCTATAATAATTCCCATGTGATATCCTCCCAGGTTTTTCAAATAAAGAACCCAAATATCTTTCTTGAGTTCCTGCTGCATATTAACAGCTCCAATTTGATGTCTTACAATGAAATCACATGCAATGAGTTAAAATCTATTTTATTTCCCTACTATACACCTACCTTCCCTCCTTACAGCATATTTCCTTAATGTCAAATTAGCTGTTCACCCAGTCACTGAAGCAGAAAGCTGAGGGTTACCTTTGATTATGCCCTCTTCTTCAATGCTACTTATATAATACCTGTTTGGGTATTTGAAACTGCCAATTTTGTCTTTCAAAGGTCTCCAGATTCCATTGTCTTTACAACCTCAATATCGTAGTTTAGGGTTTCTTGATCTCATTTCTGTATAATTGAAGTAGTCTCTTAATTTACTTTTCCACTCTATTTCACCATCCATAAAAATGCCAGAATGATCCTATCCAAACACAGATAATAGAATATGACTGATTGCTTAAAGTCTTTTGTAGATTCCCTATGGTTTAAAGTCACATTTCCAATCTCATCTCCCTCCTTACCATTATGCTTCAGAAATAATAATTGTTTGCAGTTGACCCCTGGTAGTCAGGCTCTCAAGATTCCTTGTCCATGCTTTTTATGTGGTCTAATATGCTTGCCCCTTACATCTCTATGTTTCTTGACCTGATATCACGTCCTATCTGAAGCCTGCCCTGATATCTTGCCCTTTTGTCAAATTAATTACAGTAATTTTTTCTCTGTGCTACCATTGTAATTAGTACAAACTTCTATTATTACATTAATGACAATGCAATTTCTATTCAAGTCTACCTCTTGTCTGGCTAGGCAGAGATTGCCTTAGAAAAAGAGCTCATGCTTGATGCACTTGGATTGCATAAGTCCATGAACTAGAAATATTTAATAAATGTTAATATAATAAATACAAGAATAAAGCATATGAATTGCAATTAAAAATATCACTAAATTAAGAATTTATCATTTTGAATTTTTTTTAACTTAAATTCTATGAGTTATTTATAAGTTAGGGTTCTTTTTTTACTAAGTAGAAATTGCTTTTTTTACATTTAAATCTTATAATGTATTTTTGGTGAATAAATTAATATATTTAAATATTCACATAGACTATTTTCCCATAGAACTAGTTAAAAGCAGGCAAAAATCATAAATTATTATGCACATTTGAATGTGACTCAAGGTCATATGATTATTCAAATGTGACACTTGACAAACACAAAGAAAAAATGAGTCTTTATAGTCATGGATCTGTTTACATCCACTTCATCAATTTAGCTTCTTCATGAAGCAATATATTTTATATCCTAAGCACCTAT
Source organism: Carlito syrichta (assembly GCF_000164805.1). Lineage (NCBI taxonomy): Eukaryota > Metazoa > Chordata > Mammalia > Primates > Tarsiidae > Carlito > Carlito syrichta. The sequence goes on from NW_007259445.1 coordinate 22,247, forward strand.
TTTATATTGTAACTCTCTTCCATCTTAGTCTAAAATATACATATTTAGAAATGCTCTAATCTCTTCAATAATATTCCAACTCTGAACACTATAAACTACAAATAGCTTTTATCAATATCTAGAAAGTTATCTTGATTTGCTACAGTTTAAAGTAATTAAGTCAGTATCCTTGAAGATTATGAAACATACCCCATGGGTTTTTTTTTTTTTTTGGCTGCAAAGATTAGATAACACATTTATAACTTCTAGCATGATGCCTAATATACAAAATGTATGCAAAAAATGATAGTCTCTTTCCTGACATTTTCAAGTAAGTTGCATACGAAGACTAGATTTTCAGAGTTTAGCTTATCTTTTAGAAAATGATAGAGTCCTACTTGCATTTTCCTTGATGTCTTATTTATACCATGGGATACATAATATCAGCACCTCCTGCGTATGCACAATGACCTTACTCTTCTAATTTACATGGACAAAAGAAGTTGACAATACAACAAAATAGGGTTCCTACCCAAAGTACCTATTCTTTTATCATTATTGTATTTGTCTCCTTTATTGATTTATATTTCTTAGTTTTTTATTTTCAGCATAAATTTTCTTTATAATATATACTTTAACTTTAACTTGACTAATATTTAGGTGATAAGAATTTGAACTGTCAGAAAGAAATATCTATTTGTTTTCATTTACTTTTGTTATGTTGCTGTATAAATCCTACCTTCTAGACTGAGGTCATATTTTCAAATCTTATTGTACAAGCATATCTTGTAGAATGTGTTGCAATTCTCCATTTTATTGAACATTGATCTCCAAACTTCAGATTTAAAAGTGTTGAGAAAATTGCCTTAAGACACAATCTGAACAGAAAGTTTGAGGTAGTGTTAGCGTGACCAAAAATACTATTGTATTAATATATTCCTGAATGTTCACACTTAAATTAATTTAAAAATTGTGTTTCAGTCCTAAAGCAATGACTACTACATTGCTTCATTACATTTCCCTCAAAAGCTTCTATCTGTTAATTCTACAAGATGTCTCTTTGATAAATATACCCCTGGGTAGGGATTTTTTGTTGATTCACTGGTAAAAAAAACTAGTGATAAATACAATTTAACTTCTTTCAAATCTCATCCCATGTTTTATTGACCCTTCAACCTATTCTGTTAAAAAAAAAAATTCTAAACATAACTGTGGCTTTGGATCTGATGATTTAGCAAGAGAACAGCTTTTTCAGCTTTATTGGTATGTCATTTTTTTTACTTTAAATTTCTTCTTTTAAGTTCAAAGCATCATATTTTCAAAGGTTATCATTTCTGACAGGAATTTGTAGATGCTATGCCAAAAAATAAAAGACATACAAAGATCATGAACACATAACATCTTTTCAAATACATGTTAAAATTTAGCAGACTTTTGCAGGCTTTGTCAGATTCTTCCCTTTAAGCAGAAGCAAGGTGAGCTTTCTCTTCCCACATAATTTCACAGAATGCAAACCATGAACAGAAATAATTATGCCTAACTTGAGTAGATAATGGCTGCCAGTGTAATTCTGCACTTTATAATCTATTTTACCATGTATGTATTGTTTGAATTTTTACATTTGGATGCCTCTTCAGGCTATCCATTCAATATATCAAACAGCTTCATATACAGAAGGATGTATACTAAATATTAGTTATTGATGTTATTTATGAATCATAAAAATTGCCTGTATATATAGACAACATGAGTATTTTAAAAGCCATAAACCAATATATTTATAAAAGGATACTTTAATTGAGGATTCTATTATTCTTCAAAAGAACAGATGAAAAGTGATTTTTTTTCTATTTGAAGAACTGCTTTGAAAATAATACAACTTGGTGACCACTGTATTTTGTAATTTGTTTCATGATTGAATTTAAAAATGGAGAGAATATTCCATTTCCTTATCATTACTAGGGATATAGCAAGCAGAAAATGAAAACATTATTATTTTGAGTGATTTTTGCATGTCAGTTTAAGTCAAAGTTTTTCCTCTGAAATATATTTAATGTAGTCTGCAATGTTGTGAAAGTAGAATCAATATGCATGGCAGTTGAGAGCATTGGCCAGAATATGCTGTTTATTGACGTACTTGGTAGTTTTTTTGTTTATTTCTTGGATTATTATTTTTTTTTTTATTCTGGAAGTGGCCATGGAAATACAGTAATAGAATAAATCAGAAAACTGTAGTAAACATATCAGTGGAATAGCTATCTAAAGCTTGCAAATGCTTCTATTAATACAAAATACAAACTTTTTTTTTGAATTGGAGTCTCACTCTGTCACCCAGACTGGAGTGCAGTGGCCACTCCCAGCCACCGTAGCCTCGGCCTGCTGGGCTCCGGCGATCCTTCCGCCTCAGCCTTCCAAGGAGCTAGAACTACAGGCTTGCGCTACCACGCCCGACTAATTTTTGACTTATTGTAGAGATGAGGTCTCGCCAAGTTGCCCAGGTGGGTCTCGAACCCGCGGGCTCAGGCAATCCACTCACCTCAGCCTCCCAAAGTGCTGGGATTACAGGTTGAGCCACCAAGCCCGGCTAAACTTTTAACAGATATTTCTGGATAATTTTTGAAGTAGTATTGGCTTATTTTTTTAAATCAATAAGCTTCGTTTTCAGGACAGTTTGGGGTTCACAGCAGGAACAAATACGAAGCACAGTTCTTGTATATTCCCTGTTCCCCTACACACACAACTTCCTCCATTTCCAACATCCCACACTAAAGTGGTGCATTTGTTACAATTGATGTACCTACATTGACACACCATTATGACCCCAAATCCATAGTTCACATTAGTGATCACCCTTGGTATTGTACATTATATGGATTTTATAATGACTTGTATCCAACATTGACATATATATGTCTATATATAAAAATAGTTTTGCTACCCTAAAAATCCTTTTTGTTCTTCCTAAGCTTCCTCCCTCCCTTCTAATCCCTGGAAACCACTGATCATTTTACTGTCTCAAGTGACTTTTCCAAAATGTCATGTAGTTGAAATCATATAGTATGTACCCTCTCAAGTTTGTTGTTTTCACTTAGTAAAAAGCATTCTGAGGTTCTTCCATGTCTTTTCATGACTTGATAAATCATTTCCTTTTAGTGCCACAGTTTATTTACCTACTAATGGATGTCTTGGGAGTTCCACATTTTGACAACTATATAAAACTACCATAAACATCCATGTACAGGTTTTTTCAGGACATAATTTTTCAGTTATTTGGGTAAAAACCAAGGAGTGTAACTGCTGGATCATATGAAAAGAGTAGTTCAGTTTTGTAAGAAACTGGCATACTATCTTCTAAAGTAATTGTACCATTTTGCATTCTTATTAGCAATGAATCAGAGTTGTTATTGCTCCACACGCTTGACAGCATTTGGTGTTATCAGAGTTCTGGATTTTAGCCATTCAAACAGGTGTGTAGTAGCACCTCACTGCCGCAATTCCCTTATGACATATGACTTATGATGTTGAACATATTTTCATATACTTTCTTGCCATATGTATATCTTCTTTGGTGAGGTTCTATTTTTATAACTTGCTCATTTTAAAATCAGATTGCTTTTTAAGTGTCAGCAGTTTATTCTGGAGAATTGTCCTTTATCAGATATGCCTTTCACAAATATTTCTTATTCTGTGGGACTTGTTTTCTTATTTTCTTGACACCATCGTTTGCAGAGCAGAAGTTTTTAATTTTAATAAAGTCATTCTTATCGGTTATTTCATTCATGAATCATGCATTTGATGATATATCTAAAATATCATCATCGTAACTAAGGTTATCTAGGTTTTCTCCTATGCTATGGCCTAGAAGTTTTATTGTTTTGTATAGTTTTACATTGAGGTCAACATTTCACATGGGGTTAAGGTTTGTGCTACCTTCATTTTTGGTTTTGCTCGAGGAGGTATAATTGCTCACGCATCATATGTTGAAAAGATTTTCCTTGCTCCATTTTGTTGCCTTTGATCTTTTGTCAAGAACAGTTGACTACAATTACATGGACTATTTGGGGGCTCTGTATTCTTTTCTAGTGATTTTTTTTTTGTCTATTCTTTTGTCAATTCCATAGTACCTTGATTTCTGTAATATTACAGTAAGGTTTTATGCTGGGTAGTTTCGGTCAGGTAGCCTCAGTCCTCTTTTTTCTTTTCCTTCAATTTTGAGTTGGCTTATTGGGTCTTTTTACTTTCCACATAAACTTATGAATCAGTTTGTTGATACCTATGAAATAATTTGCGAGATTTTGACTGGGATTCCATTCAATGTACAGATTACGTTGGGAAGAACTGGTGTCTTGGAAATGTTAAGTCTTCTTACACATAAATATGGACTATCTCTTCATTTATTTGTTCTACTTTGGTATCTTTTATGAGACTTGTGTTATTTTCTTCATTTATATTTCTTATAAATATTTGGTAGATTTATGTTTGTTTTTCATATTTACATGTATATACACACAGGAACACAGACACATATACACATATATGCATTTCTTGGTGCTAATATAAACGGTAGTGTGTTTTTAAGTTCAGATTACATTTGTTCATTGTTGGTTTGGTTCTATTTTCATCACACTAAGAGACTCTTTTACATTTGGTTAATTTGAAGACAAACTAAATAAATGCAAGTTTCACTTTCCAGAATATAATATAAATGTTTTTAAATAATCCATACATTTGGAATAGATAAAAATTTTATATAATTCATACTTTTATGTAGCTATACAGTGGATTTGTCTTTCAATAATAATAATAGTGTAAGACTTGTTAAGACTTAAATGTCTTTGTGCTCAACATTTATTGGTATATCTTGCCAAAATAGTTTTATTATTTTCTTTCAATAGAAAGCCTCTCAAATTTTTATAGAAGCTCCAATTCCTCTTATGTTATTATTGAAACTCTATAGGAAAAGAAGATACTATGGAAGTTAAATGTTTAAATTCTATGAAAATGCATAATATTTACAGCATTGAAATCTATTTCTTTGCCATAAACACAGTAACATTGAAATATATTTCCTTGCCAAAATATATTCTTAAGGTTTAAACTACTATGATGAGCTCCATCTATTTTTTTCTTCTTATGCAACCTTTAGCTGCTGTCACTAAATCGTGCCTTCTTTTCCCCTTTCCAGAGGAAACTCTTTACTCCAATCCCCACTCCATCCCTTCCTTTTCAGAAGTTTGCTTTCCAGTTCAGTTATCGGTCATATTTCTTAGATCACTGCAAGATTCAGCCTATGTAATTTTTTTTAATAGACTGTTTTCTTCTTCCAGACAGATGCTGTGTGTATGTATGTGTATGCGTGTGTATTTAACATTATCTCAGTGGAGAGTTTTTCATTAATAGGTGAGTGAGTCCTTGTGAAAAATTACTGATTTTAAAAGAATTCACTCTCTTCTCTCACTTTTGTGGGTAGAATCTACCTTCCTGACCTTTAAATATAGGCTTGAAAATGTGATTTGATTTCATCAACGGATTTTAGCAGAAAATATGTAAGTAGAGCTTTAAAAATAATTGTATAGTTAAACTTTTAGCTTACCACTTTTGCCATCGTCAAAAACAAACAAAAAAGTGCCTGGCCCAGTCCACTGGACCTAAGAGAATGAATGACTTATGGACCCAAACACAGTCTTTGAATATCAGCCTATTTTCTGTCCATCACATATTGATGAAAATAACTGTTGTTTAAAGCTATTGAATTCGGGGTAGTTAGCATCAGAATTGTTTCCCTAAATGATAATATTTAGAAAGTGATTTATTTATATAAATAGGTACTCTTTGCACATAGTCACATCGACTCTATTCTAAAATTCTGAATTAAAGCTATCAAGATTACTTTCCCATTTGAGATAAGCAAAAGTCACATTGGTATTTTACCTAATCAAATGAAAATAACTCTGATGTCCTCTGCCATTAAGAAATAAAGTTCTAAAAACCTAAACAACTCACAGATCTCCTATCTTATCTTCTACCTATAATAGATAAGGGGTAACATTTTAATTGTTAATGTTTCTTCTACTTGAATTGATATTTCTCTCTAATTTCTTCCCTTGCTGAGGTGGATATAATGAATAAACACCACTATAATCTATTTAAAATTAAATGGTTACTGGCACTGAAGGGAAAAAAAACACACATTTTCATCTGAAATTGTGATGATTATAGATTATTTGACAAAGTTCTTGTACCACAAAAGTGTCTTTGTCAATCAGACAATTATATATATCCTGGATCCATGGAGAAGTGCAAAGTGTGAAGTAATGAACTGAAATGTTAAGTGGCCCTCTCGGAAACAATTGCTCAGGGTTCTAGTTTGGCTCAGGCACTTCATAATGACTATGAGAAAAGTCAATCAATCTTTCTTGGCCTCCATTTCCTTATCTTAAAGAAAAAGGGCATATTTCACAAAATTACCTCCAAAGTTTCTTCCAGCTCCCATGATCTATGATTTCATTATTTTAATAAATACTGGTCCTTGTCTTCAGGGAAAATTGGAAAACATCCCTACCTGGAAAAAAGAGGAGTGATCTTTTGCTCTCACTAGGAAAATGGACAGTTTTCATCCTCACAGATACCTACATGGCTTCAGCATCAAATCATGAAATGTCCTTTCTTATCTTTAGCCTTTTTTAGGACTACTCAGCTCCCTCTCTTTCCATTCCTGCCACACATCCTCGAATTCTATTAGCTCCTCCAAAGGAACTTGTTATCATCTGTACACATCGGTCCACATTGCCTAGTTCTTACATCAGTAACTCCCACTCAGCCTCAGATCTCATTCCAAGTTCACCTCTTCAGGAAAGATTTCCTTGAAGGCTGCATTAGGTGTCTTGTTATAGTCTCTCAAAAGTACATTTTGTTTTGCATTCTTTGCATTCATCCTACTTAAAATTGTTAAGTATCAGTCTTTGTCCCACTAAACTGAAAGCAATGCCTAAGTTTTGTAGTTTTTAAAATATATCCTATCCCCTTTACAATGCCTGGCATACAGTGGAAACTCAATGAATATTTTAAATGGACATAACTTTTAATATTCTACTACAACTCATTCTAATTCTGGGGGTGTAGAAACAAAAGGTTTAGTTCTCACAGTAGATTAGATAAGCAAAGTTAAACTGTGTACTTTAGAAACAGTAGTTTTCTGAAAGAACTTGATGTATTGAATGTAAAATAAAATAAAATAAACCTCTATGTTAATAAGGAGTAAGAACAAAAAGAATAAATCTTACTCAAACATAAGTTTTCATGAGTCATGCTTAAAAGCTCTCTTTGTTCTGAGAGGCAGATTGAAATGTTATGAAAATTACACACAAAATATTGCATATGACTTGGTAATTTTGTCTAGGCAAGAGAAACCACTTTTTACTGGCTACATGGTTTTAACAAAGAAAATAAACATGATATGAAGAGAAGAGATATTTCAAAAAGTACAAACTTGAGAAAACCCGAAGGGGCTACTGACTCAGTGCTAACGAATCATCATGAGACAGTGAGATATTAAATCTACAGTAAATTCTGAAGGAGACATTTGTATCAAAACTCATACAGTTTCTTACTTAAGATATCACAGCTTATGACAATGAATGAATATTGAGTGTAATATATTGGACAATACAATGAATATATCAATATTTAATTTAACAAGTCTAAAAAATGAATACTAGAACTCAAGAGAAATGCAGAGACTATTTAGTCCAAGATCGTTGGTTTAAAGATATGAAAACTGTCCCAACAACAAATATTAAATCAGCAATGTACATAGAACACCCCAGAGAAAAACAGTTATTTACATAAGTGAATTTGGGCTCCAATTTAATTGTATAAACATTGAAATATAGCTCTGTAACATGCTAATATTATGTTAGTATATGACAATTAAGTATCTAAGACACTAGAAGTTTGAGCTTTACTTTTTGTTTAATTAAATGTTATTTTATTATTGAACATGTTCATTTAAGAGACTATTAAATCATCTAAACATGTTCTACAGATCACTTTGATCCAGTGAAAATGAATTTCTCCTGAATCAAACAAAAAGGACATGGAAAAATAGGAAATATTTGTAAAATTTAAAAAAATCAGATAACTATGCCTTACATAATTTTATTTCATTAATTTGATTTTATAACACTATAAAGCTAAGGAATACATGGGAATATTGGGGAAATCATAAATTTCAAACAAAACTTGACTGATCTGTATTATTCATTCACTGCTAGTTTTCTCCTTTAATGTCTATTTTTAAAATTAAAAGTTTAAGAATCAACTTCTAATAGTACAGTGTCTTTTATGTTAGAAGTGATTTTGGTTTTATAATAGTATAAATAAACTCTTTTGCAGATTATAGATTAATATGTTTATTAGACCACACACTTGAATTGAGGTAAGACTGTGGGGGAATGATTACAGATAGTATAAAATCTCTATTTAAAAGTACTAACTGAAAAGATAGGTAAGTACACACACAGATGACACCTTTGCCAAATATCATTATTTTATTTCTCTACTATACCAACATATGATGAAGTTCTTTTAAAACTGATTCTAATATGGAATATAAGAAGGCTAAATTTTGGAATCTTACAAATGGTAGTACTTTTTCAGAAATACTCTAATCAGGTGGTGGAAAACAAATCATGTGAATAGAGCAAAAGCAAAAGATAAAAAAAAAGTAGAAAAAGAAAGATATTTCCAGTTTCAACAAGAATCAGTTCCTAACAAGAGCAAGTCAAATATGTTTTATGCATAGACCACCAGGATTAATAGATAAGTGGTTGATTGTAATGAATTTTCTTTTTTCTTTTCTTTTCTTTTTTTTTTTTTTGAGTTGGAGTCTCACTCTTTCACGCAGACTGGAGTGCAGTAGCCGCTCCCGGCCGCCACAGCCTCGACCTGCTGGACTCCGGCGATCCTTCCGCCTCAGCCTTCCAAGTAGCCGGAATTACAGGCATGCGCTACCACGCCCGGCTGATTTTTTTATTTTATTGTAGAGATGAAGTCTCGCTGCCCAGGCGGGTCTCGAACGTGCGGGCTCAGCCAATCCACTCACCTCAGCCTCCCAAAGGCGCGGGATTACAGGCTGAGCCACCGAGCCCGGCTTGTAATGAATTTTCATTGTGTATGCCTTCGCATAAGCATAAGCGTGTTTTAATGGAAAGGCAGGAAAAAAAAAAAAAAGCTGAATGCAATTTTCAGCCCCTCGTTTGTTGCCTGGATTAAAATTTTGCCTCTCATCATCTCTATTATATCTTTGACATCTCATTTGTAATAGATTTAACCTGAGGAAAAAAAAGAATTTGAATTCTGTAGCATATAACCACTTCAGCATTTAAAAAATAAATTCTGAGAATATATTATTCTCTTCTATTTAAATAATTTTGAATGAAACATTGTTCTTGCCTTTATAATTATTGAAACTTGTCAAAACCTTCAGCTCATAATTTTTTCTTATTCTTTCAAAATAGCAATACCATTAACATAATTCAGCTTACACTAGTGTTCAGTTTGGAGCATTAACTGGTATTATTAACACAGAAACTTGTTTACAGATTCAGTGAGGAATGATGAAATTTAAAGGATACAGTTTGGTGAATTTTAAAAAACCTACGTGTGCACTGGTAAAGCAAGGTAATATACAGTCAAGGTAATGAGCATACCCATCACCACAAAAGATTTCTCTACCCTGTTGATAATTCATCCCTCCCTTTACCCAAGTGCCCAGATAAAAAAATAATGTTTTCAGTCACTATGGTTTAGATAGCATTTTCTAGAATTTTAAATGAATACATTCATTCTCTTTTGTTTATATTATTTCACCCAGCATATTAATTTTGATTTCATCCATGTTTAATGTGCTAACAACTATCTCTTCTTTATTAATGGGTAAGTATTCCGTTGTGTAGATATACTCCATTTGGGTTATTTGTTTACCAACAAGTGGATATTTGTATCATTTCCAGTTTGGGGAGATTTTAAAAATCTGCTATGTATATTCTTTAAATTGTTTTTAAAATTCTTAACATGTGGGGTACAGGCCAGGCACAGTAGCTCAGCCTGTCATCTCAGCACTTTGGGAGACAGAGGCAAGAGGATTGCTTGAGCCTGGAGGTTTGAGACCAGCCTGGGCAACTAGGTGAGACCTCATCTCTACAATAAATCACAAAAACTTGCAGGGTGTGGGGGTGTGGGTCTGTAGTTCCACCTACTTGGAAGGCTGAGGCGGAAGGATCGCCTGAGCCCAGCAAGTTGAGGCTGCAGTGGCCATGAGCCTGCCACTGCACTCCAGCCTGGACGACAAAGAGTGAGACTCCAACACACACACACAGAAAAGACGGCGGGGGGGGGTGTAAAATTCAGGGTAAGTTACACAAAATTTCATTATGCAGATACCCTTGTTGGTGAAGTGTGTATATCCTGATATGTCTTTATATGGACAGTTGATTTCATTTATCTCGAGAAAATAACAGTGAAATAGCTGGATTATATATATATGGTAGGCATAGATTTAACTTGAAGAAACTGGCAAGCTATTTTCAAATTGGTTATAACGTTTTTATCCAACTTCTAACAGTGTATAAGGTTACCAGTTATTCACTTCCTTGCCAAACCAACATTTTTTAATCTTCACCATTCTAGTGGTATGTAGAGGCATCTCTTTGAAGTTTTTTTTTTGAGTTGGAGTCTCACTCTGTCACCCAGACTGGAGTGCAGTGGCCGCTCCCGGCCACCCAGCCTCGACCTGCTGGGCTCCGGCGATCCTTCCGCCTCAGCCTTCCAAGTAGCCGGAATTACAGGCATGCGCTACCACTCGGCTGATTTTTTGATTTATTGTAGAGATGAGGTCTCGCTGCCCAGGCGGGTCTCGAACCCGCGGGCTCAGGCAATTCACTCTCCTCAGCCTCCCAAAGGCGCAGGATTACAGTCTGAGCCAAGGAGCCCAGCTTTCTTTGAAGTTTTAATTTACATTGTCTTAATAAAAATGATGAGCATTTTAATAAGTTTTTTAACCATCCCTATATCTCTCCCTTGTGAAGTGTCTCATCAAATCTTTTATTCATGTTTAAACTGGTGTATTTGCTTTATTTTCAGTACTTGAAATTAGCATATATTCTGAATCCAAATCCTTTATTATATATGATTTGCAAATATGTGTCCAGTTTGTGGCTTGCATTTTCATTTTCTTAACAGTGCCTTTCAATGATCAAAAAAGACTTAATTTTGATGAAGTCCAATTTATCAATTTTTTCCTTTTATAATATCTTAGTATGCTCCTATGTTATTACAAAATTCCATAGTCTAGACAGTTTATACAAAATAAATTTATTTCTCACAATCTGAAGGCTGAGAATTCCAAGATTAGGGTGCTGGTATGGTCGAGTTCTGGTGAAGGCTCTTTTCCTGGCTTCCCGATGGCTTCTTACCAACTGTGTCCTCACAAGGTGAAGAGAGAGAGAACAAGGTTTCTGGTGCTTCTTCTGATAAGAACACTAATCTCATCATGAGGGCCCCATTGTTATGATCTCATCTAACCCTAGTTACCTCTCAAAGGCCTCATTTCCAAATACTTTCACATATGAATTTAGAGGAACTCAAATATGCATATAACATGCTTTTGGTCTCCTATTTAAGATAACTTTCTCTAAACCAAGGTACCCAGCCTTTTCTTCTATGTTTTCTTCCAAAAGTTTTATAGCATTAGCTCCTGTATTTAGGTTCATAATATATTTCCAGTAGATTTTTTTTTATATTGTCTGGATATGGACTAAAATTTTTAATTTATTTTACATGCATCTATTCAATTGTTTCAGTACAATTTTTTTAAAAAGAATATCTTTTCCCATTGAATTTCTTCACATCTTTGTTGAAAATCAACTTGTTTTATACATATTTATATGCATACATATTATTGGTCTATTCATAATAGCAATCTTAAGGGAGAAAAGAATAATTAAAAACAACTACAAAAAAGTTACAGAAAACATTATTCCATAATATGATTTGAGTGATAATAAACACAGCTGTAATTCCAGCATTTTGGGAGGCCAAGGCGGGAAGATTGCTTGAGACCAAGAGTTTGAGACCAGGCTGGGTAACATAGTGGGAGGTCATCTGTATAAAAAATTTAAAAAATTAATTGGGCATAGTTAATTGCACTTGTTGGGAGGCTGAGGCAGGAAGACTGTCTAAGTCCATGATGTTGAGGCTGCAGTGAGCCATGATTGTGGCACCACACTCCAGCCTGGGCAACAGAGTGAAATCAACTCAAAAAAAAAAAAAAAAAAAAAAAGACAAAACAAAAAGAACAAATGAGTTGATGCTAATGCTACTGCCAAAGCATATCGATCAATGCAATGATTTGAGGACAAATCTAGACAAGATCATAACATAGTTCATATACAATGGCATTAAACATAGGTACTAAGATTCATAAAGAAATTTGGCAATTATGGATATATTATGTAAGTAGAAAGTAATTACAGAACTTTCATATTTCTGTATTTCCTTTCCTAAAAAAAAGAACATATTGAATATCTATTAACTTAAATATACCAGTTCTTTTCTGTGAGTACATACTTTTCCTTGGACCCACCTGTAATATATTTCCAGGCTAACACATTTTTAAAATAAAGAAAGAGATACATCCGAAGGCACTGAACTATAATATAGATCATCTCTTCTTACTCTTTTTTTTTTTTTAAAGCAAGATTGTACAAACTAAAATTAACAGAGTTAAATTGAGGAAAGAATGACTCACAAATTGGGCAGCCTCCAAAACAAAACAGGTTTAGAGAGACCCCAACCCTCCTATGGAGTCAAAGAAGAATTATAAACTGAAAAAGGAAAGTAACTGACATACAGAAGTGAGGTACAGAAACAAGTGGATTGGTTATAACTTGGCCTTATTTGAACACAGTTTGAAGAACTGGTTGCCTTTGATTGATTGGCCAAAACTCAGTGATTGGTACAAAAGTAGGTTACAGACTGTTTATACATCCAGTTAGGTTATAGTTCACCATATATGGAGAAACTTTTAGGCTGAACTTAAAACATAAAAAGAGGCAGCTTTAGGCTAAACTTAATTTAACACTATTTTGAAAGAATTAAATAAAGAGATAACAAGTGTGTTAATCAGAGCTCATACAGTAGGCAGATTCATTTACTGATGAAAATGGAAATCACCCTTGCTTAAATCACCCTTGCTTACGTATGGGGGAGTTTATAAAACTGGAAGACTGAGGTCTAGAAATTGCTAAATTGGAAATTCAATTATGTCCACAATACTATGATTTTCTTTCTTTCTATTTGTTGGTTCTTTCATGTCTCTGATTTCAAGTTATTGACATAAAATAACAAAAGTTACACTAGTAGCACCAAATGAAATGACCCTCAGAGTCTACAACCTTAGAAAAGAGATTTTCTTCTACTCAGAATTTGTAATCTGTATCAATGGCCCCAAATCCTAAACGGATAACCATATCAAAGGAAATTTTGATTAGTTGAGCTCAAACCTACATGACCATACAGAATTGTGAGGGATAAAGTTTATCAAAGCCATAAGTCACAAGAACAAAAAAATAGGATTTCTAGGCAGACAAAAAAGCAGACACATTCAAAAAGAGAAAGACAAAAAATTAACTCCTGAAGTTAACATACATATAAATCAACTATCAGGATAATATATATATATTTTCCAAATAAACTTTTTTTAAAAAAAGAAAGTATATATGGAATGCTAATATATTAGAATATTATTTTCTATGATCTGGAAAATTTTCTACAATACATAAATAACCAACATATATCTAAGCATATATATGAAGAGATTTGTAGCCATAGGAGAAAAGCAATTATTAAATATTTATCCTTAAGTAAAAACTCCAGAGTTTTTACAGCTAAGGTTTTTCTTACTTAAAAAACACAAAACTTTTATGTTATTCATACTGTTCCAGAGCACTGACAAGTTTTCTGACCCATTCTATGATCCATCATATCCTAAAATCCAAATTATAAAACCAGCACAAAAGGAAACTCTAGCCCAAATATACAATTACTGCAAAAATTTTAATCAAACTATTAGTAAATTGATCCAAGTGTACATAGAGCTAGGTCTATGTTCAAGAAGGTTTTATTGCAGGAATAAAAGTTTTTGTTCCCCCAATATTGGTAAAACCTACAGTTTTTTTAGGAGTGACATAGTTACATATGTGATTATGTCAATAGGCGCAGAAAAATGTTTGATTAAAGTTAGACTAAATATATTTTAATTCCCTAGACATCATAAAACCTTTTTAAACATATTCTCATCAAATATATTAAATGTTCCAATAACGAAGTCATTGCCATCAAAAGAATGAGACAAAAATGCCAGCTCTCATAATTATAATTTAATGGAATTTGGGAGGTTCTAACTTGCTTCTACAATAGACTTGTCAAAAATAATATTATAACATTGAGCATGAAGATGAGTATGCTAAGAAAGTTGAGGAGGATGATAACAAGTAATCGAGTCTCAGAAAACAATGTTAACATCAGCATCTACCCTTCTCTAGAAATGTCATGTGGTAATAATAAACCCATATTTGCCTAAGTCACTATCATTTAGGTTTTCTGCAATTTGTTTGATTAAAGGTCTTCCCAAATATTACAATGCTTAATTAAGAAAAAATTAAAATTAACAGGAATATTAAATAATATGGCCATATACTACATAAATATATTTTCTTTGTAACAGTAATAGTAATAATAACTTGTTAGAGTACCTATATAGACCAAATCAATGTATAACTTTAATGAAATTCTAATACAAATAACAAATAGATTTTTAATGTCATTCAAGAAAAGTATTGTTAAAAAATAGGTGGAAGATAAAAGCACAAGAATTGTTGTAAAAATTTAGAAATAGAATAGTAGCCAGGAGATTTGCCCATAAGATATATCAAAAAGAAAACCCTCAAAACTGGTAAAATTGGAAGAGTATGATTTTGGCAGAAAAAAATAGTTAAATCGATTCAAATGTAGATTCAAATGAAAATCTATTCAAAATTTCAAATGAAAATTTATGTGATAAATGTGAAATTTCAATTCTGTGGGAAAATGATGACCTAAATAATAGTGTTGACAAAATTATCTTTACATCTAGAAGAAAACACACCATCAACATTCAAAAATAAATTTCAGATAAAGTTTGAGATGTAAACAAATGTTAAAGGAAATATACTGTTAACTTTGACAAAATCTTTTTAAACTGTATAACATATATACAAATCCAGATGACATTAAAAAAAAGAATGACAAAAGTGATCACAACAAAATCAAGTAAAAATCCTGGTATGGAAAATTACCAAGAATCAATATAGACTGAGAAAAAAATGTTTGCAATGTATATCATAAACTAAAGGTTAATATTTTTTATATGCCCAAAGTGCCTACAATTTGGTAAGAATAAACTGACTACCCAAAAGAAAACTGGCCAAGAGTAGACTAAGTTATTTGTGTAGCAGTCAAAATACACTACATTATGCCAGTATAGCAAATTAACCCAGATAACTCAGAGGGTAAACAAAAGAATTATTTCTTGCTCATACTGCATACACTATATAGACAGGGAAGACAGGCTTAGTGGGAAATGGTGCTCTCCATAGTCCCTGTGGGACACAGGCTCAAGGAAGCAGCATCATATTGTAGCTATACCACCTGGAAGACATGGCTTCATTGTTCATCTTGAAAGAGAAAAACACCAGAAATCTACTTTCCCAGTAAAAGAAAAACAACGTTTAGTTATTAGTAAAGAAACATTTGTTTCAATATCACAATATTATAATAAAGACAATGACCTAAATTACTAATTCACGTTAAATTAAGGTATATTCATTTTGTTAAATATTGTATAGTCATTCATGAGAATGCTACCTATCTATATGTATTGGCTGGAAAGACAGGCATGATATATTGATAAGTGAAAAGAGAGCTGGGGAGTAATATGTAGAGTATTACCTCAGACAAAAATGTAAAAGCAATAGAAAGAAGAAAGGAAAGGATAGATGAGAGAAGAGAGAGAAGAGAGAAAAGAAGTGAGAAAAATGAAAATGAAGAGATGTATATGTTTATAAAAATAAGAAAGTAATATATGAATGCTTATATGGTTTATGTTAAGATTCTGTACTGTACAAATTATTAATTAAAATATTATCAGAAATTGCCTATAAAATGTTCCAATCAACCTCCAAAAACATTACTTGATGGATTTTTTTAAAAAACACTTTCATCATTAAATAAACACTTTAACAGAAGTCAAAAATTTTAATTGCAATTAAACTTAACTCTGGAACAAACCCTTGTGACAAATTGTTTAATTTTTAAATTTTTGTTAATAATACATCTAATCTCTGGTCTAATGTTCTAATTGCTATATTTTGTTAACAGTACATCTTACCACTGGCCTATTGTCCTAATTACTAAATTAAATACTTGAATTTTGGCAAGTAATATAATTTCTAATACTCCACTCTAAAATAGAATAAGAGTTAATTTTAAAACATAAAAATGAATGATTCTAAATATTTTAGAAAAATAATAATCTTCATGAAAATGTGCTTTTTCAAAATTGTAGATCATTCCATTAAACCAAATGTCTTCATCAAAATTTTAAGCTGTAGACGTGTACTTTAGTTGAGAGCTATTTCAAAATTTAAATGTCTAAATATATTTAAATTGCAGCTAAGATTTGTGGAAATAATATCATTTTTCTTAAAGACAGAGCTGGAAATCATATAATGTCACTTACTAGCCATGTGATCTTAAACAAATTACCTAACCTGATGTGACGCAATTATGTCATTTATACAGTAGGGACACCTATCTTATAGAGTTGCAGTAATTAAATGAGACTATACATGTGCTTACAAAACATGGTACTAGTAACCATTCAATAAATGTCAGTTATTAATATGACATTTTTGAGGATGTGCATTATCATATAGCTGAAAGTTAAGCCAATAATTATAATTTCTAATTTCTAAAAAGAGGAGACATTATCACTTTTAGAACTCTGTGAAGGCTGGGGATTTTTTTATATGCCTCTGCCATGAGTTTTTAAGATTTCTCACTAAATATTCTTAAATAATACCAAGTAACCACATGGAGATTAAAAATACAAACATCTCCTAATTGAAATCAGGCATTTTAAAATTGTGTGTGTGTATACACATGCATATGCATACATTCTATTTTTATGTGTAGTGGCAGAGACAATAAGTGTAGTAATTTAACTCAATATTTTGGTGTCCTCATGTTCTTCATGCTGATTAGGGTCTCCAGCTGTTGCTCCTTAAACCCTCTTAAGATCACCTAGGATGCACTATTGCAGAATGCAAAAAAATAATGAAGTCAACAAATTTAGAATTGCAACTGTGATCTGCAATATGTTAATGATCAAATGCTCATGTTTATTCATTCATAGATTCATTCATACTTTCCACAAATATTTACTGAGTGCCTACTATAATCACTGTGCTAGGTTCTGGGATTACAGCAATAAACAAAACAGAACAAACTTCCTCTTATCACGGTCTTTACATCCTAGTCAGTTTTATCATGTGTAAAAATAAGTAATAATCCTTACCTCTTGCTGTTCTAATGAGATTTAATTTGTTAATGTAGGCTAAATAATTTGAACATACAAGTCTTTTAGTAATTGTTGATTATCACTTTAATGTTCCTTAGGCTTTATAAAATGAAAAGAAAGTTTATCCAAAAGGTAGTACAGTGTTAATGGATGCTAAAGTGTCCATTGGAAATAACCATCTTTTTTTCTTCCATTCTGATTAATACTTATTTAAAATAATGACAGTATAAAAACAAGCGAACAAAACTAATGCCACAAAGTTTAATGGGACAAGGTGGATCTCTATGCTATTTTTCCATTTCAGCAGAATCATCTAGTGTCACATCTTGAATTATAGTTTTGGAAACACAAACATCTCCTATGAATCAGGATGACCATGACTTGTTATAACAAACATAGATGTTATTGATTTTACAAAGTTAGGAATATCATTAACTTCTCAAGAGTTCTGTGGTATTTTAACCACTTCTGCTATTGCATGTTAGTAATGTGCCATGTACATGAACATTAAAGGAATCCTAATTGAGTAAAAATGAATTGCACTGAAAAAAAGACTATTTTCTTAATTTGCAGCATTTTTTGTCTTTTTATATTTTAAGAGAGGCACAAATCAAACCGTATAGAAAAAACAAAACAAAACACTGATAGTTCCACAGATTAAAGAAGGAATTCTTAAGTTAATGACAATGCTATTAGGCAATTATGTATTATTTTATATTTACAGATAACTTTTTGTCTCTTCATCAATAGTACAGAACAGTCATTTTCAAAATAAGATTTTTGGAGCTCTAGGGGCCTTCCTACATTCAGAGGGAAAGAGAAACAGTCTGACCAATTGGGGGTACCGAGACTTCTTTTCATCTCCATTTCACCAGAACAGCCCAAATTTTAATCTTTTTTCTATTTTGAATTTCTAACAAAAACTTCACTTCAAACCTTATTTTCTTTAAAATCAAGTTTCAAAAATAGTCTTTTAGGTAATTAGCAAAACAATTTAAGGACTGGATAAAAAGATGTGATACATTTACACTATGAAATATTATGCAGCCATAAAGAAAAACAAAATTATGAACTGTGTATAATACTCAGTGATTATCACAGAAACAAAGATCTGGGTACCACATGTACTCACTCATAAGTGGACCTTGAACATTTATTATAATACCATAAGAAAGGGATTGGCAGTAGTGGGACACTGCCAGGGGAGGCATATAACATCAATAAAGGTACCCACACTTTAATTGTATGATGACCACATATGTACCTAAACCTCATTTGTAACCCACATTTTTAAATAAAATAATTTTTAAAAAGAATAAAAATACACAGCAAAAATCAAGTTCAAAATTACATATTTAAGTCTTGTTTAAAATGTCAAACAAGAGACAAATGTTAAGAGACAAGCTACATAATATATATATTTAATTTAGAGGAATCTGCATTTAATGCTATCTCATGCAAAATCTACAGATGACAGTAAAAGGAGATATCTTTAGATCAACCTGGAAAGGTTTTTAGCAGGTGTTCCATTTAGAACCAACACACTACTCAACAGAGAGCATGGTAATTATGAAAATTATTTTTAGTAGGTGAACTTGCTGAAGCTATGCGCACATCAAAATTTGAAACTTCTCAAAATAAACCCTACTTCAACCTTGAGCTCAGGTTTTAAATTATGAAGAATGGAAAAACGTGATTTTCACAGTAGAAAAAACATCATGGTAAACTAAACTTTTGAGGACATATTTTGCCGTTTATTATCTCATTTTTATAGGTCAAATCACTTACTCAGCTAATTTGAATAAGTAATTGTTAATTATCTATGATGCCATAGCAAGGAAGCTACTACTGGAACTACAAAAACAAGCAAGACATATTCCTTATCTGGTTATACAGTATGTATGGTACAGACTTTATAAAAGAGAGGAAGTGGGTCTTCTGTGGTGAGTAGAGTTAAGGAAGGCCTCACAGAAGAGTAAATATTTGAACTTTATCTTGAAGGATGAGTGGGGAGGTACTGAGTTAGAATAGTGATCTAGATAGAATTTACCGAATGTCCAAAGAGGCAAAGGTGTGAAACGACTAGCTGGATTCACAGAATTGTGAATAGTTTGATGCAAATGGAATTTAGGGAAAGACAAAAGCAGAATGGTGCAAGCTGGAGGATAAAATCTGTGGAGGTTTTGGAATTTAACTCTGGACAAGAAAAATGTAGAGAAAGAGTTTAATCAGGATTGTAATATGATCACTCCCCTGATGCAGGAAGATCACCCTTAATAATGCGTAGGTTAGCCCAGAGGAAGTAAGACTGAAAAGAAGGAGAAAAATTGGGGCACTATTCATTTAGAATTTCTTGTGTTGGTTTCAAATTTCTCATCTCTGTGAATATTTGTATATGAATGGTTGTATACACTATATTATCTATCATTGTATTATGATCTTCCTGAAAGAGATAGTATCTGGATGTTCTTTCCATATTCGACAATTCATGCAGTATATAACATATGTAGATCCTAGGGAAATTTTAAAAAAATTACTATTGCTGAAACAGCAGAAATAGAGCAATATACTGCTTAATTGTGCGACTTTACAATGTACTTCCCGCTCTTGAACTGCAACAGAGAAAGAGCTGTGTAAGTATAGATACAACTCTCCTGCTGCTCCTACCTGTTCATGAGTTTTAATAACTGTGTTTCTTGGTGGAGCATCATCATTAATGATTAATATAACTTCAAAGGTTTAAATGACTAAAGATTTTCTGGCTGGTAACCTTCATAGGGTGAAGAACATAAAAACAAGAGAAATATAAGGATTCCAGGTTCATGCAGCCATTTAAAGGGGGAAAAATGAAAAAAGATACCCCAAAAATAGATACTTGCAACATAAATTGACTGTTCTTCAAATTTTGAAACTCCGTTTTTGTTGTTGCTGTTTTTGTTTCTTTCGCTATTGTTGTTGTTTGTTTTTTGAGTCAGAGTCTCACTCTGTCTCCCAGGCTGGAGTGCAGTGATACGCTCACAGCTACTGCAACTCTGACCTGCTAGGCTTAAGTAATCTTTCTGCCTCCTCCTTTCAAATAGCTGGAACTACAGGCGTACCACCACACTCAGCAAATTTTTTGATTTATTGTAGAGATAAAGGCTCGACAAGTTGCCCAGGCTGGTCTTGAACCTCTGGCCTCAAGCAATCCTCTTGCCTCCACCTCTCAAAGCTCTGAGATTATTGATGTGAGCCATCACGTCAGTCTAACCTTGTTTTATTTACTGGGAAAATAGACGTGGATTTTAAATTGAGGATGAATATATTAAAAACTATAATCAGGCTAACCTTCTAACCTTTTTAAAAAAGGTAAACCTGACATTTATACAGATTTCCTGAACAATTCAAACTACCATAATGCCAAATTCAGTCACAATTTAAAAAACACAGAATGAATGTGTCTTGTCTCCCTGACATCACGCATGTTTTTTTATGTGTCCAAACAAAAGCATGCCAGTGTGTATAAGAGAACACTCTGATTAAAAATCATTATTATGCAAGTAAAATATTTTTCACAGTCTTGTTTAATTGATAAGGTAAAGAATGATGATTTTTATCACAGTAGTTATATAAACAAATTCAAGCAGCATAACATTCTGATGATCTCTTTTACGTTTTCATTTTTAAAGCATAGATTCTATTTGAATTTATTGGCATGTATTTTTTCAGTCAAAATTGCAAATTTTCATTTCCATTAAGTACACTGTACATATATATATATTTTTAATTGAGGTTCAACCTGTGTTAAAGATATTCATGATTTCAAAGGGCTTGCATCTATCTCCAATACATAAAACCAAAACAGAGTATTTTGTTATACACATGTAATTAATAATTATTCTGTGTCTTTTCCAGCACTCGGGTGGACAGTAGCAATTTCACAGATTTTTGGCCTATAGTCTACATAACTGATGGATTACAAAAGAATTACCCTGGAATATTAGGGGATTTAGGTTCTATACTTTCATATTTAGCTATTTAATAACTAGTTCATTTTCTTTTTGCCAGGAAACTGATTAAAAGTGTATGAAGTGGCATGGTCTGTTCTGGGAAAGGCTAGGAATCTACAGTGACTGAAACACAGGGATAGTTCAATGGACTGAGAGAAATATGAGAAATTTATGTATACAAATATACAAAATTGACACATTTTAAAGGAAAAACTAATTTTATATAAAGGTAAGATAAATCAACATTCATAGTTAAATTAAAGAGAAAATCTGTTAGAATGTTTCTTGGTTGTGTTATGAAAAACTTTTATTTTGTAGACGCAATTAAACTTGAATTTAAAAATATTCTTTCTGGTGGCCCTAAGATAACATATTTCCTACAGTTGCAATTGATCATTACCTTTGTAGTTGACCTTGAAGCCTAGAGATCCAACACTTTCATCTGTTTGAAGGTGCAGCCACATTTGGCTACTCATGCTCACTATCAAGTCTGGTACAAAGCTCCCAGTCAGCCTAAGAATGAGATGGACAGAAAGAGAGAGATGAGTTATTAAAACATTCTCTGCATGCACATTATGAGACAAATGGGTTTGACAATGCTTCACTAGAGAAAAACAAAAAATTTTCAGGTAAACTTACTGGATTATATATTGACGTAACAGAAAAGAAAAAAAACTAAACAATTTAGTGATGAAGGTTATTTTAAAAAACCACTTTATGTGTTCAACTAGATATAGTTATCTCAACCTGCCAAATTTTACAGAATGCTGTACTACAGAATATTGTTAAGAGTATTCACTGTGCAAAATAACAGACACACTGGTAAGGAGTATAATCTAACTCTTTACAATACTAATGTCAAGTACACAGGCCTTAAAATATAGCACCTATATTATAGGCTGCCCTTATCATATATATTTTACTGTAAGTCATTTTACTTAAAGGAATATGTTACTAATTTGATGCAGCATAATTGAATCTATGCACTAATAATCTCTCATTGTAATGTACAATTTTATAGCCATAAGAAGGGAAATTACTTCATGTTTCCTCTGTCATTAATAATATTGCACTCACATATTTGAACTGAAGCCAAGGATCATACAAAGGATGAAAGCAAAAAAGTAAATAAAACCTTGGGAGGAAAAGTCTATCAGGAATAGAAAGGGGGGCGGGGAATGGACTAACTGAAGAGTAAATGCCCATATTGATAGGAGATTCTAAATTACCCTCAGAAAAGATAGGTTTTTGAAGGAAGAAGTACTGAATGTTTGTCTACTTTAATGCTAAATCATGAAGACTGCTGGAAATTACATCAGGAAAGTACAACGTTTCCTTTCATAATAAAAAGGGCACTCTTAAGAGAGCATTAAAAAGATGTCTCCTAGCCGGGCTCGGTGGCTCAGCCTGTAATCCTGCGCCTTTGGGAGGCTGAGGTGAATGGATTGCCTGAGCCCGCGGGTTCGAGACCCGCCTAGGCAGCGAGACCTCATCTCTACAATAAATCAAAAAATCAGCCGGGCGTGGTAGCGTGCGCCTGTAATTCCGGCTACTCGGAAGGCTGAGGCGGAAGGATCGCCGGAGCCCGGCAGGTCGAGGCTGCGGGGGCTGGGAGCGGCCACTGCACTCCAGTCTGGGCGACAAAGACTCCAACTCAAAAAAAAAAAAAAAAAGATGTCTCCTGGAGAGTGGCTACAAATTAGACCAGCAGAGGGCAGCATGGATGACCACAGTCTCAAAGTGGTCATGACAGCAAAACCCTGATCACTAGTCACAAATAACACTGTTAAAATGACATCAGAAAACTCCACTTGCAGTACAGCTAAACACCAGTGCTCAGTGCTACAAAATTTATAAGAATCTATCACAGAGAAACTTGATAAAACCGTGTTACTTAATTATGGGATTATATATAATATTGGGGAACATTGTGAGACGTAGGATACTATAAAACATCATGGCACTTTAGATTATATTCATTTTCTTTCTGCCAAATAAAATAAAAAATTATCATAATATAAAACACGCACACATACACAAGTGTCTATTTATACATGCACACATCCTATCACTTGAAACATCTTCAATTAAACTTTCTGGCACATGAACTTTCAAATTGATGCGTTCTTGGTACTAGCATTTTGATCTAAAGTAGAGAGGAAGATGCAGGTTAATGGGCAAGTACAAGAAGTCAAGCTCGGAGGCAGGTCAGAAAGTAAAGTAGACCCTTTATGAAATGGGTATGAGAGCTTAAGTCTATATGGCACGCATGTCGGTGACACCAAATCAAATGTGCCAACAAACTATCTCAAAGTAAAAATTGTTTTTCTGAAAAATTTCAATTATTCTTCTTTATTAAATCTTATATACTTCTCAGTTCTGAGTTGTTTGATCAGCCTGAAACCTCTGGAATGGTATTTTGTTAGGTCATATGAACAACTAACACATGTAAGCTAGGTTGATCTTTTGTGAACTTTCTCTCTTATTGTTCTGATTTTACCTAATTTCCAACTCATTGCTGGTGTACGGGTATATATAATTTTTTAAAAAAATAATTAAAATATATTTCATTCCTGTTTAAAAAAATAAAAGTCCACCCCCACTTCTCCCTAGTATGTTACAGAAAACTGGAAATTATAAGTTCTCTGTTTATTTTAGATGTATGTAGAACTTTTGAAAAGTTAAATAAGATTATTGCTAGTTATGCATCCCAGGAATTCTTTCCTGGAGCCTGGGAGCCACCTCCTTGAAATGTGATCATTAAGAGAATGATACTTTGTCTCTATGTTTCTGTGGGAGCTAAAGCCTAGGCACTTGGCTCCATGAGGTGCCAAGGTGTAACCTGCACCTTGTCAGAAAGACAGAAAATGTTTTATTTTTCCTTTTGATAAGGGCAATTAACATGTATGTAATGGATTGTATAAGCCTGGCTATATATTATCTCTCTCTTTTTTTGCAATATCCTTAGAGATATCCTATGATGCATATCACAGTCTGTCTTAATCTTTATTTAATGGAAAAAATCTTTCATTTTTTCCTATTTTTTTTTTTAAGACACCAGGTCTTACTCTGTCACCCAGGCTAGAGTGCAGTGGTGTCATCATTGCTCACTGCAACCTTAAACTCCTGGCCTCAGCCTACAGCAATCCTCCCACCTTGGCCTCCTGAGTAGCTGGAACTACAGGCACAAGCCATCATTCTCAACTAAGTTTTTTATTTATTTATTAGTTTTTGCAGAGATGGGTATGCTGCTCATTTTCTCTACATTTTGTCTAGACAGTTCACTAGGTTGGCAGAAGATTTCATTTTTAACCATACTTCCCCTTGGTGAAGAACAAGTGATATGAATGGCAGCTCTTGAATTGAGCAGATGGAACTGAAGGTCCGCTGGCCCCATAGCAGTCATATAAAAGATCCTGAATTATAAAGTCTCCTTTCCAATGCTCTGCTCTTTTGGGATAGTACTTGGATGACTATCTTCATTAAATTCAAATTTTATTAATAAGTAAACATGTAATTTGGACTCAAATCCCATCAATATCACAATTAACTTTGATTGTAAAAAAAAAAATAGGAGAAGACAGGAATTTTGCCTGCAGTTTTTTTTCTCTTCAGCAGCTAGTATTTTTCTGTTACATTTAGAACAGACATGCATTTTAGTCTTTCAAAATTTCTTAGGGTTCTTAGAAGGACCTCATTCTGAGATAATGAATTGCTTGTATTTATTGAATGGATACCATTCTAAGAGAAAAGTTAAAAATAATTTGTATAGCCAGAAGAGAAGATTGAGAAGAATAGAAATGGAAATGTAAAAATTAAGGGCACTTTCACTGAATCAATCATCTTCTCCCTTCTTCTGCTGTCTTGACTCCCTCTGTTTCCCCTGTGTCTCTTTATCCTTCCCTGCCTCAGTAGACCCCCTGGAAAGAGGGATGCAATCGTCCTTTGGTCATGTGGTTCTCTTTCTCACTGGATTTCTGTACAAAGAATGACAAAGCTACAGTTTCTTTAGTTGATAATAAATTACCTGATTTGTTTGAGGATACAGAGTTGTGTGACTCATGTCCGAACCCTGAGCAAGCTCAGTGATTTAGTATTCTACTCCCAAAAGTCCCTTGTCATCTATATACCACGTATCTAAGAAAGCAGAAAGTATAAAGGATCATGATTAGGGAATACTTGAGAAATTAGAAAAAAAAGATTGTCTCCACAAGAAGGTGACAGATTTCAACTTCACTAGTCATGTAGAAAAAGATGAAAAAAGTGTTAGGTTGAAAAATACTAACATGGGAAGGAAGCGAAAATCCATATAATGCTACGTTTTATTGTCATGATGTGAGGAAAATCATTTCTTCCTATTTGGTCACCAAGGAAGCTGTGCTGAGAAGTTATGCAAGCCTACTTGCTAGCTGCTGTTGCTCAAATAAAAGATTCTTTTCCCTGATTCCCAAAAGTCTGCAGAAGTCTTCTGCAGTATGATTTCAGTTTACAGCCCCATGCATGAGGGTGTGCACAGGCTGCAGTGTGGAATTCTGCAACCAGCAGACTCTTCTCGCTTGATGGAGCAGGCATGTTGGGGACCAGAAGACGACTCAATGCATCAATCAAGGTACAGACAACTGTCTGTCATCCTCCACAACTAAGAGAGAGCTAAGGGATTTGGAGACCTACTCAAAGGGATTGC
Organism: Carlito syrichta; assembly: GCF_000164805.1. Taxonomy (NCBI): domain Eukaryota; kingdom Metazoa; phylum Chordata; class Mammalia; order Primates; family Tarsiidae; genus Carlito; species Carlito syrichta. Next base: position 48,576 of record NW_007259445.1, read on the forward strand.
TCATAGCTGTATTGAAGCCTTTCCTCTAAAAGTGAGCTGAGCAAAACTGCAAACAGGCAGTACAGAAAACTGCCTGTACAGAAAACAGGCAGTTTCTGCTAATTTCCATTAACAATTTGTTGAGATTTTCTCAGAATTTCCTGGCATGAATTCGGGTTAAGTTCAGAACTGTTGTCTTATGTCCCTTGATGACTATCCAGACTCAAGTTAGGGAAAAGGTGTGAGGATGGCAAGCACAGACTCAAATCTTAGCAGCATCTACTTAGTTTTAGAGTGGTCTAAAAATATGAAGAAGAAAGAAATAAATTAAAATGACTGTTAATTATTCAGTTATAATATTTCCTACAGGAAATAACACTCACTTTGGGCTAACCTATAAAAAGAGCAAAGGAAAAAGACAAAACCTTATGTCATTACTGCAAGAAGCAAGGACTTGAAAGAGGGATTGGGGAAAAAAAAGACTCCAGAGAATATAGAAATAACGGGGGGGGGGGGGGGGAAGGAATCAGGAAAACCTAGAAGGCTAGGGAATAATTTGAAAATGACCTAAAATTGACAGATTAAATGAATCTCAGAGCTGGAAACTGGTGATATATACATTTCAACAACTTTCCCTCAGGCTAACTTATTATTAATTTTTCTCATAGATACTGGTGTTACTTATTCTGCAATTTCCTCAGACAAGTCTTACTTTCCATCTGGTGATAGATCAACACAGGTTTTCGGTATTTTGAGTCAGCTGTTTACTTTTTCCTTTCCTTCTGTGGTCCCCATGCAAATAGATCCTCAGATTGGAGAATATATTTTCTTACTTTTCTCCTACAAACTTATAGACACTGCTAGGCAAATTAAGGCCACCATATTCTATATTCCATATGAGGTGTCTGTGGAACTCCCTGGAAAAAGGTATAGAGTTACTGAGTGCCTTCTGAAAGAAAAGGGGTATAAAAGGGAATGGCCATTTCTCAGTCTCTCAGTGTGTGGGATAAGTACCTGGAGCTGAGACAAATCAACTCATCACTTAGCGTCCTAGCGATGAGTTTAATTTGAGATGCAGAACCAATAGATTGAGATGCAGAACCAACAGAAATGGCTTATAAAAAGTGTAGGGAGTAGCTATGTATCAAATCATACCCTTTATCAAAGGCTTCAATAGAACAAATAAGAACAATTATCAGGGAATTAAAAAGACAAGGGATAATTTTAAAAGGGCACTCGTGTAATACTTGTACTGCATATTAAGAATAGGAGGTAAATTTAATAATGATGATTGACTTTTATACAAGATCTTAAGAAGTAAAACATTTATGGTTCCATTAATGCCTGTAGTTCCTAACACTAGAACTTTTACTTTGGTACCACCCTGTGCAAAGTTTTTCTCTAATTTATCGATGAGATTCTTTTTCTCCCCCTGTTCTTCTGGTGAACAAGTCTAAATTCCTGTTTGCTTTTTTCCTTATAAAGGTAGCCAGTACTTATGGCAAAGGATTCCTCAAGGGTTTCTGGACTTCCTACTATTTCTGTAATCATTTACAGAAAATCCTAGAAAAATTTGTCCACCTAGGAAGATGTGTAACTGTTCAATATGTGGATGATTTGCTTTAGACAAAGAAACTAAAGAGCAGCACAAAACCAAACTTTGGCTTTGTTACAACTCCCCCTTCACAAGGACATAAGGCTTCAATAGAGAGACTGCAATATTGCCAAACTGTGATAAAATATGTAGGTCATCTGTTGATGCCTCATGTAGCAGTCAGTCCAATTTGTTTTAAAGATAAAATACTCTATGACCAAAAACAATTTGCAACTTTTGGGAATAGTAGGATATTATAGACAGTGAATTCCAGCTTTTGCAGAGGAGGCAAAAACTCTGATGGGACAATTGAGTGATTGAGATTCTTTTATTTGGTCAGTAGCATCTGAAGAAGTGTTCAAATTAAAATTGGATTATAGCCGGGTGTGGTGGTTCACGCTTGTCATCTCAGTAAGTAGGGAAGCTGAGGCAGGAGGATCTCTTGAGGTGAGGAATTTGAGATCAGCCTGGGCAAAAACAATGAGGGCCATTTCTATCAAAAAAAAAAAGGGAGGGGGAGGTGAGACATAAGGCTTATAGTCACAACTTTGAAGATTACAAATTTTGAGAAACATTTCCTTTTTTTTGGTCATGAAACTAAGGCACTGCTTTTGAAATTTTAACTCAAAAGTTGGAATTAGATCACATACCAATAAGACAGTTCTCAATTCTTTTGGAGACAGTGGCTCTTGGATAACAGAATGTTGTGACAGCAGCAGACACTGTCTTAAAAAGGCTCAAGCCCTTACTTTTAGTCACTTACAAGTCCCACATGCTGTGACAGATTTCATACAAATACCAAAAAATCCAGAATTTGTGGGTAGGCCATCAGACTAGTTAAAGCAAGTATTAATTCTGATATTGAACTTAGGAGATGCAACATCTCAAATTGTGTGATTCCTTTAGCAGATCCTGTTCAAATAGATGGTCATGATTGTATTTCAGTGGTAATATAAAAAGACACTAAGCTCTGACCTGATTTATGATATACTCTTGTTCATAATGCCAATTTAATAATGATTACTGAAGGATCATATACTTGGGATAACAACAGCCCAACTTAGGTCTTTGTTTTCTGTGATGACTTCTTATGACATTTGGGAAGCTTATGTTTTGCTTATAATTAAGCTGGTGGCAGCAGCTAAATTAATAGTAGTTACAAAAGCTACAATTCTAGACAGATAGATGATAGATAGACAGATAGATAGGAAGAAAAAATGTGTTTGGTGTCTGTCATATAAGATAGCAAATTTGTATAAATTGAGGTTTCTGAACTTGGAGGGAAAGTGAAACATGTCATGGAAGACTAATAGCTGACTTATCAGAGACTGTACAACTGCCCCTTCAAGTCAGTAATTCATTGTAGAGCTCACAATGGAAAAAATGAAAAAAATAATTAAACAAAGACAATGATTTTGTTGACAGAATTGCAAAAGCTACTGTTAAAATGTGATCGATTCCAAACTTGGAAGCCTCATTTTTAATATAAGAAACTTTGATTAATTTTCAAGAACATGCTTCACAAAAGTAAGCTGAAAAATGGACTGAAAAGCGGCTAAAAAGTTTTGAATAAAAGACGTAATTACCTAGTAAAATAATCCCTATACTAATTCTTATTTTCTTGATTAATAATATTGTGTCATCAACATATTCATCTAAGAGGAACTCTAAAGACACTAGAATATTACAATGCCTACGTAAAAGATAAAATTATTCAAAACATATTAAAGAGATAAGTTATTTGTCAGCAAAATTATATACAGGCTACTCCTAAGTACATGTGGCAGTTTTCCCCAATCAACTTAATTAGAAACTTGATAGCAGTTAGACTTCAAAGAATTGGTGTCGTCAAACAGTAAAATATTTTTTCTTGCTATGGCACATATAATGTTGGATGGCCTGAAGTCTTTCCCTCTATAAATGTCAATGTTCAGGCAGTGGTAAAGTCTCTCTTAATATGAGTGATTTTCTCTTTTGGGACAAAAAAGCATAATGAATTAGAGAGAGGAAGTTATGCTATATCTACTGTCATCCAGTCATTATGAAATTACTGATAGATTTCTATGAGATAAATAAAATTTGTTTGCTAAGATTTAACAATATGTTGAATTAAAATGACCTATAACTTTACTGTTAGCCTTCTCAAAAATTAGGAGGTCCCTTGCAAGCAAGTATGATATTTTTCCTCTTTGACCTAGTGTTTGTCAGGCTTAGGATTTTCAGAGACCATGTCTTGTGCCATATTTAATGAAATGCTCTCAAAACCATGACCAATCAAGAATCTTCTTTGATCATTCACCATTGGTATGATATACTTAAATAATATTCCTTCAAGTCTAATAATATACTAATTTTTAAAATTCATCCTGTTATATTTCTGATAATTTATTTGCTTTGTGTTTTACTATGAATTTACTGTATATTTAGATGACTGCAAACTACCTGGTGAAAGGTTGAAACAGCAATATGGATAATTAGAATATTGTAGTGTTATTATAAAATAGTAACAAAAAGGAAAAGTTGTAGGTATAAGTTAAAACTTCTAAAAAATGTAAGATTCCCACTGGTACCATCAAAACAAAAAAACTCCCTCAACCTTAATTCTCTTTAGCACTTCGTAGAGAAAACCTGAAGTTGTCAGTGCGTTTTCTCTCTCTCTCTCTTTTGTTTTTTAGATATGTATAAATATATTGCAAGCTAAATAAACCTCTTACCAGTTTTACATCACAAGAATGTCTTTCTTAGAGGTCTTGGAGTCATTTTTGAAATAGGAACATCAAGGAAGGCAGTACCCTGTGTCTCTGTTTCACAAAGAGTTAAAGTCATTACACCAAAAGTTAAGCTCCATTATATAACTTCCTGCCTGTCATAAAGATAGACGTATATATTTTTTCTTTTGATAAAAATATTTTTATTTTGATAAAGATAATTAATATGGATGTAATTGATTATATTTGCCTGGCTATATAAAAGGGCAAATTTTAAAAATCTTTTTGAAATCTCCTTAAATGCCTAGGTTACACATCACAGACTGGTTTAGCTTGTATTCAGTAGAGAATGGCTTCATTCTTCTCTATATTTCTTGGAGAGTGTTCACTGGGTTGAAAGGTGATTTTATTTTTAATTATATTTTCTCAACATCGTATATCTCACTTAAAACCCTGTTCTTCGCATGCAGCCTCAATAGCTAATTTCTTTCTTTTTTTTTAAATCAATATTCTTTATCATGATTTTGTGGGGTACAGTTAAGGGTTAGGTATACAATTACGTTTCATTCAGGCACCCTGTTGATAAGAGGTGTTTCCCCATCCCCAGACAGATATTTGCGACTGTTAATCCCATCTCCCTCCCCCCCCCATAGTTTCCCAGTACCATCGGTCATTTTCTTATAGTATTACATTGGATGTTCAAGGTCCATTATATGAGTGAGAACATGTGATACTCGGATCTTTGTTTCTGTGAGAGGTCACTCAGTATTATAGACTCTAGTTCTATCCAGGTTGCTGTGAAATTCATGATTTTGTTCTTTTTTATGGCTGCGTAGTATTCCAAGTGGGACCTTCTTAAACTGACAAGCTTCTGCAAAGTCAAAGAAACCATCAAGAGAGCAGGGAGACAGCCTGCAGACTGGGAAATAGCTAATTTCTATAGGAATCCTCTCAGAGACCTGGCTTTAGGCTCAGATAGTAGCATCTATCTGCTCTGGACAAGTCTGTACTTAACTGTGATCCATGACAGCAGAGGATGCTTTGGAGCTACAGAGGAAGAAAGGACTCTTTGATTATTCTCATGAGACTTATATGAATCTTCAAATAGTTGTAACATAATTAATACAACTTTTTGAATTCATTATTTGTGTATTTTTAAAAATAGTTTTAAAAAAACTTTTAAGCCTTTGTCGGTATACCTAACCCTTAACTGTACCCCACAACTTCATAAAAAAAAAAAATCTTTTAAAAAGTCTTTAAAATTTTTTTTAAAATACTGAGTTCATAATACATTCTAATCTTCCTAGTTAGCCCCTTTATGCTAGAATAAAAGAGATAAAGCCCTAAATAAGTGCACTCAATACTACTCAAGGACTGAAACAGAATATTAAATAAAGGACGGAGCCATTAAATTTCTGTTAGGCTCCATACCTGATTTTCTTTATAATCTCTCAAGGCATATGGGTGCATCAAGTAGAGGCAACAGCAACAATCCTGTGTTCCAACATGTTTTGATGTATTATCGAATATGCAACTTTTGTCTCACATGGAATTGCATTTAATATTGTTTCTTCAAATACAATGTTACCAAAAATGATGTATATGTGTATTTTGAATACATGCAATTCACTACAGATAACAATTGGTTTAAAAAATTAGATTAAAAAACAGAGCCCTAAAACATCACAGCAAAGTGACAATTGAGAATGTGGGTCAACAAAGGGGAAAAAGTTTTTAAAATCAAAGTATATTAAGAACTATTGAATGATGGGACAATATAAATGTTAGCTCATTTAACTGAATAGTCAATAATTTAACTTCATTTATGGACATGGACTTCAGTAGTTTTAATTTGTAGCTAATTCAAAAGCATAATGTGTATGAGAATGTTTGCCATGGTTCCTATTACCTTTACAAATACATTTCTATGTTGAGGTTTATTTTTAGGAAATTGAATTTGAAGGTCAACATTTAGTACACACATCTTTGTATCCACCCACAGATACTTAATTGCATATAATTAGCACTTGTAACAAGATCTTGCTTATAATACTTAGTATTTGTGGGAAAAAATTCAGTTTATTTAGATGCTCTCTCTATATTTTATCAGAATTCTTTCTTTTAAACCACTTTTGAAATACCTAACCCAAATACAAATATTCCTGAGTAAAAAAGGAAAAACACTTCTAAAAATTTTCTTAGTTTATTTTAGACAATTAAATGCTTGCAAAAATAAATACACACATATGTAAAACAAACCCAAGCAAAGCCGAAATAAATCCTTGTTTTTTCAATTAAATCATCAGTGTTTTCACAATAGATTGAAGTAACAATAATCACAATGAAGAAATAATACCTAGTCATACAGAATAAACTATCCCTTATGAATAATAATGTATTGCCAATAATCAAAATGTTGAAGATATTATTTTTATATTGTGTCCTAAAGTAATTCTGATGACCAAAAGCATATATTGCCCAATAGCAGGTCATCTGGATGTTTGTGTATCAAATCTCATCCATATTATGAGATAAATTTTGCTGTAAGTTTGATTGTTTTCCCTAAATGTAGTGTCAGTGAATGTTGAAGTTCGTAGGTAGGTCTACAAAATTCTATACCTCAAGGCATTCCATGCTAAGTCATGTCCATGCTAATGTTTGCTAAGATACCCTAAATGCTAACATGTCACAGTAAGTGTATCTTGGTGCAGAATAATTTTTTTCTCCCATTATAATTCCTGTTAACGCCTAACAGTGAGAACAAGGCTCTGCATTAACGATTTTTCTGGCTGGTCAATTATCCAACCCCTGTTTGCACTGTGACCATTAATCTCTAAAAATATCACCTTGTTGCTAATCTAGTATATTCCCTACTTTCATTAGTAAATAGTGTTTGTTGGTATTTATTGAAGTCAAGAGCAAATCTGAGAAGGTATAATTCCCTTGATGTAAGAGAGTTTGTTCAAGGCAAATTATCATGTTTACTAGTACGATACCAAAAAGAGCAAGGCCTAGATTTTGAAAATGTGAATTGCTGAGTAGCTAAAAAATAAAAAAAATAAAAAAAAATAAGTAAAGCCTTTGACAAAGTAGAATGTCAAAATATGGGGCTTAATGAACTGAGAGTAGTAATTGTCATCTGTGTATAAGCTTAATAAAAACACAGCTACTTTTCCATAAATCTATATTAAGTCAGAAGTGCACATGTGTATGTGTGTGTATTTAAAAAGTAATCATCAGGGAAAAGTGTTGTAAGCCTATCCTACCATACATTTGAGAACGAGATTTTACATTGTACTAATTTTTCCAAAAGAAATCTGAATTTCAAAATTGTAGAATAAAATAGTGTTTGGATATCACCAGCATTTTTCACCTTCTTCAAAAGGTTTGTTCAATTAGATGTCCTCTAACATTAGTGCATATTCACAAAAGTTCCAGGAGTATTTTCAGAATAAAAGATAATTTTTGAACATGGACACTATGAAACAGCAGACTGGCACCACTCTCGCCCAGCAAGGCAGAGTAGGGACCCAACTGACAATAAACAAAAGCACTTTGAACATTTTTGGAAGGGTGACACACCCTGCACTTAACAAAGGTCTCTTTGAACACACAGAAATCAGAAAGCCACAGTAGACATGGAAATCTGCACGCCCCATCCCCCAGGTGTGCAGGCTAGCACAAAAACTGAAACTTGGTCAGTAGATGAAAGTGGATGTGTGAACTGAGAACATTTGGGATGGTTCACCTTCTACCGGTCGGGTGTGCATCATCAGTCCCATGTGGGAAGATTCCAGAGCTTGGCACAGGACTTTGAGCAACTGCAGTTCAAACAGAAAGGGAGAAAGACTGGCACTGGAGCAGCCATAGTGAGTTTGGCCTTCTGCTGGACTGATGATTCATAGGCAACCTGCCTACAGAGTGAACCCAGCAAATAATCATCACCAGCAGCTGGTGGCATCCCCCCAGTCAGATAGAGAAGGATCTTCTCAAGTTCTGTGTCCTAGCAGAGTGGTGTCTGCTATCTCTGCAGCTGCAGAAAATTCACTCTCTCTTTTTTTTTGAGTTGGAGTCTCACCCACACTGGAATGCAGTGGCTGCTCCTGGCCACTGCAGCCTTTACCTGCTGGGCTCCCCCGATCCTTCCGCCTCAGCCTTCCAAGTGGCTGGAACTGCAGGTGTGCACTACCACGCCCAGCTAATTTTTGATTTGTTGTAGAGATGAGGTCTCTTCAAGTTGCTCAGATGGGTCTCGAACCTGCGGGCTCAGGCAATCCACTCACCTCAGCCTCCCAAAGTGCTGGGATTACAGGCTGAGCCACTGAGCCTGGCCAAATTCATTCTATTTCAAGAGTGGAGTGCAAACCTGAACACAGAGGGTGAAACATGACAGATACCCAAGGGCTCTGTCAGTGGGAAGGTGCCTGGGCTGTAGGCTATAGTTAGCAGATGGGAGACCCACTTCCCCCACTTGCTACCTACAGAGCACTGCGGGGGGGGGGGGGGAAGTGCGGCTGGTTTGGAAAACTGTCCAACAAGTTTAACGGTAGGTGAAAAGCTCTGTAAGGACAGAATCCTGAAACAGGGTAGAGCAAGGAGCAGATGTGAGTGCTTCTCATTCTCACTGAGAGACATATATTGGTCCACAGGAAGGACTCTAGAACAGAGGGTAATTGATTAACTTCAAAGCTTTAAGTCAAAAGAGAAAATACAGAGAGTGAAGAGAGGTCTGTCACAAATAAGGAATAATTAACAAATAAACTTAGGCAACCATCAGAGTCCTAAAGAGACAGTACCAAAAAAGCAGCTATTGGAGCATAAACAATGGAAAGCCCCCAGGATGATCTACCCAAAATGCTGGCTACAGAAATCAGAGACTAGATGGCAAAAGTAAACAGGAACCAAGAGAAACTAGAAGCAAAACTCACTGAAGTTGTACAGAAAGTAAAAGTAGAGGTGTTCAATTTCAAAAAAGCCCATTCTGAAATAATGGAAATGAAAAACTTCATCCTGGAAATAAATAACACACTAACAAGCAGAGCATATTTTGAAGACCAAAATATGGAATTAACCCAGCTTGTCAAGAAACATAGAACAAAAGTTTAAAAAGAAGCTTTTAGCAGAGCCTTCAAGAGATGTGAAGCTATGTCAAGAAGTCAAATTTGCACCTGATTGGTATCCCTGAAGCAGAGAGAGAAACTGAAAACACCAAGGAACCAGTATTCCATGAATTCATTCAAGAAAACCTCCCACATCTAGCCAAAGAAATGAACAAACACAAGAAATTTAGAGAACTCCTGCAAGATATCATAGGAGAATACCATCCCCAAAGCACATAGTAATCCACCTCCACAAAATAAGCATGAATGAAAAAATCCTAAAGACAGCGAGAGAGAAAGGTCAGACTACCTTCTGGGGAAAACCCATAAAATTGCTCCAGATTTATCTGCAGAAACACTACAAGCCAGTAGGAACCGAAGTCCAATTTTAACATTCTTAAAGATAAGCAATCCCAGCAAAGAATTTCCTACCAAGCTAAGTTTCATCAGTGATGGGTAACTAAAATCCTTCCCAGACTTCCAGACCCTAAGAGACTATGCCACCTCCCGAGAGCCCTTAAGAAGATGCTTAAAAAGGTGTTGGAAAAAAAAAAAAAAAAAAAGAATGGTCATATCCACCACAAAAGTACAAGCAAGCACAGTTAACAGAGTGTACAGAGTACTCACAAAAATGAAAATACATACATATATAAATACAAAAGTAAAAATGAAACAAAGCAACACTCTAAGAACCCCATGATAGGGATAAACTCTCACATTTCAGTAACCAAATGAACAAGAATGAACTCAACGCATCACTGCAAAGATATAGAGTGACAAACTGGATACTAAAAAGCATGATCCAACAGTCTGCTGCCTCCAGGAAACACATCTTACTGCCAAGGACACCCATAGGATCAAAGGTGGGGGCAGGAAAAATTATCTTTCAGGCAAATGGCAAACAGAAGAGGGCAAGTGAACCTATTCTAATTACAGGCAAAGCAGTCTTCAAATCATAAAAAGGACAGGAAAGGAAACTACATAATGGTACAAGGCTCAATCCACCAGCAAGAAATATCAATCCTAAACATATATGCACCTGATACAGGAGCACAAAGTTTTGTAAAATGACTGCTAAAAAAACTAAGAGAGGACATTGACTCTCACATAATCATATTTGGAGACTTAAATACCCCATTACCTGCTTTAGCTAGATTATCAAGGCAAAAAAATCAATATAGAGATCTAGACTCTCAACTTGATGTTTGATCAAATGGATTTGATAGACATCTACATAACACTTCACCCAACATCCACTGAGTATACATTCCACACATCATCACATGGAACAAACTCCAAGACTGATCACATTCTCAGAAATACATCAAGCATGAGAAAATTTCAAAAGATCGAAATACATCTTCTCAGATCACAGTGCAATACAAATAAATACTGCCACCACCAATAAAATCTTCCCAAAACATACAAGGACGTGAATATTAAACAACATGCTGCTGAACGACTTCTGGGTCCACATTAAAATCAAGACAGAAATAAAAAGATTCCTGGAAACAAATGAAAACAACGATGCACCTTATCAGAATCCATAGGATGCCATGAAAGCAGTGATAAGAGGAAATTTCATATCATTGCATGCTCACATCAAAAAAACAGAAAGATCACAAGTAGATAGCCTAATTTCATACTTAAAGGAGCTAGAAAGGAAGATCACCTAAATCCTAACTTCAACAGAGGAATCCAGATTACCCAAAAAATTATAGTTGCGGGACATAGAAGACAAAAATATCACAGAAAGGATCAACAAGACCAAATGATGGTCCTTTGAAAAAATAAATAAGATTGCTGGTCCCTTAGCCAGATTGACTAAATAAAAGAGACAATGCCCAGATAAAGACAATTAGAAAAGCAAAAGGCAAAGTCACAACTGGCTGAAGAAATTCAAAAGATTATCAGAGTACTATAAAACATTTATGCAAATTATCTAGAAAACTTAAAAGGAAATGGAGCATTTTCTGACATCACACAAAATCCCGAGGTTGAAACAAGAAGAAATTGAAATGCTAAACAGACTAATAACAATCCAGGAAATCTACTCAGTCATAAGAAATCTCTCCACCAAACGAGATCACTAGACTAGATGGCTTCCCAGCTGAATTCTACAAGACATACAAGAAGGAGCTAATATTAATCTCACTGAAAATATTCCAGCAATCAAGAAAGATGGAATGCTATTCAACTCATTTTATGAAGCCAACATCAGACCCAGCAGAGATTCAACAAGGAAAGAGAATCACAGGTCAATTTCCTTGATGAACACAGGCACAAAATTTCTAAACAAGTTTCAGATCCAATAACACCTCTCAAGGATCATCCACCATGACCAGGTGGGTTTCATTCCTGGGATGCAGGGCTAGTTCAGCATTCACAAGACCATAAACATCATTCAGTACATTAACAAATGTAAAGCCAAGAACCACATGATGATCTCATTAGATGCAGACAAAGCATTCTACAAAATCCGGCATCCCTTCTTGATAAAAACACTTGAGCACCTAGACGTAGAAAGAACATTTCTCAAAACAGTAACAGTCATACATAATAAACCCACAGACAACATTTTACTCAATGGGCAGAAGTTGTAAACATTACCCATAAGAAAGGGAATGAGACAAGGACACCTACTTCACTCCTCCTGTTCAACATACTTCTGAAAAGTCCTAGCCAGAGCAATCATGCAAGAGAAGGAAATCAGGGTAATCCAGAAAAAAGGAAGTTAAGCTATTCTTCTTTGTACATTATATGACTCTATATCTTGAAAACCCCAAGGAGTCTTTCAAAAGCCTCCTCGCACTGATAATAGACTTTGGTAAACTCTTGTGGTACAATACCAATGGGCAAAAGACAGTTGCATTTCTATACACTAGCAATAAGCAGACAAAGAACAAAATAAAAAGCATAAACTCATTCACAATAACGACACAAAAAAGAAATACCTTGGCATCCACCTAACCAGAGAAGTGAAAGATCTTTACAAAGAGAACTACATAATGCTGCTCAAAGAAATCAAGGATGACACAAAACAATGGAAGAACATTCCATGTTCATGGTTCAGAAGAATCAATATTGTCAAGATGCCCATCCTACCTAAGGCATTTTACAAATTCGATGAGACACCCATCAAATTAGCAGCATCATTTTTCTCAAATCTGAAAATGACAAAACAGAAATTTATAAGGAAAAAAAAAGAGTACAGATAGCCAAAACAATCCTCAGCAAAAGCAACAAAGTGGGAGGTACCACAATTTCAGACTTTAAAAGTTGTTACAAGCCTACAGTAACCAAAACAGCTTGATACTGGTACAAGAATAGGTACACAGAACAATTGAACAGGACAGAGATTCCGGAAGCAAAAACTTGGTCACTCAACCAAGTCATCTTTGACAAAGTCACCAATAACAACCAGTGGGAAAAGGAGAGCATATTTAGCAAATGATGCTGGGAAAACTGGCTGACCACATGCGGAAGAATGAAACTGGACACCTAACTATCACCATATACAAAAATCAACCTACATAGATCAAAGTCCTAATGGTAAAACCTCAAACTATAAGACTCCTAGAAGAAAATGTAGAAAATACCCTTATGCATGTTGGAGCAGGCAATGAATTATTGTCCAAATCCCAGAAAGTGAATGCCATAAAGCTAAGATAGACAAGTAGGAACTTATCAAACTGAAAAGCTTTTGCACACCAAAATAAACCATCAAGAGAATGGGGAGAAAACACATATAATGGGGAAAAATATTTGCTAATTAAGTATCTGACAAAGCCCTAACATCTAGGATTTACAAGGAACTCAAAAGAAATGAAAAGAAAACAAAAACAAAGAAACAAAACAGCAAAGCTGTATTAAAAAGTGGGCAAAGGACATGAACAGACACTTTTCAAAAGAAGACATAAGAGCAGTCAACATTAACATGAAAAAATGCTCAGCCTCACTAATCATCAGAGAAAGGCAATTCAAAACTACAATGAGATAGCACCTAACTCTGGTAAGGATAGCCATCGTTAATAAGTCAGCAAATAATAGATGCAGGCATGGATGCGGAGAAAAGAGAACGCTTCTACACTGCTGGTGAAAGCACAAGCTAGTTCAGCCTCTATGGAAAGTAATGTGGCAATTCCTAAGAGAACTAAAAATTGACCTTTCATAAAAACCAGCAATCCCTCTTCTGGGAAAATACCCAGAGGAGCAAAAATTGTTCTACCAAAAAAAAAAAAAAAAAAAAAAAATGACACCTGCACACGCACGTTTATTGCCACAATAGCAAAAACATGGAACCAACCTTACTACCCGTGGAAAGTGGACCGGATCAGAAAATGTGGTACATATACATGATGGAGTATTATGCAGACATAAGGAAGAAAAAAACTATGGACTTCACAGCAAATTGGATGGAGTTGGAGACCACTGTACTTAGTGGCCTGTCACAGAAAAAAAGAACTGAATACTGCATCTTCACACTCATAAATAGGACCTGAACATTAATCACATGAGCACAAGGGAAGGATCAGCAGTTATTGGGCACTGCCAGGGTAGGGAGGGTGGAGGAGGGTTGCACGTAACAACAAAAAGGGTACCTGGTCCTTCACCAGGGAGAATGAGGGCCAATTGAAGGCCCAAACTTCCCCTGCATTCAGTCTACTTGTGTAGTTAATCCTTAATTGTACCTCACTTCTCTATAATAAAATTTAATACAAAAAATAAGAAAATATAATTTTCAATCTTTAATTTTGCATGTATTTACTTGATTTTTATAGTGTGTTACTATGATCTAATTGTGAAACATGCAAGAGAAACATCAGAAAAAAGATGAATTATCTATCTGCCTGGAAGAATGCATTTCTAACCCTCTCAGTCTGCAGCTATACAGATAAGAATGGTGAAGTAATAATCGATATCTCCTTGAAGGTTGGAAGTGATCTCAATGCTGGTAACTATACTACCATCACTCTTAAGTTTCTCCAATAAATTACATCAATTTCCACTATCAGATCAATTCATATGTAAGTGTAAAATAGCATATGGGAAACAATATGTGAAAAACTTAAAGTTACTTTGACAGTCTTTGAAAGATAATTCTATGATTGTTCAAATCCATTATCTGAATTATCAAATAGTCAAGTTCATAGTCTGGTCTAAACTGACATTTGTCACTAAATCACCGTGACGTTGCCAGGAATAAAAAATGCTATTCCAAACTTGGGAGAAAAAAAAATTCCTTCTAAGTAGCTCCATTGGAGTCAAAATGAGCACAGAGATAATGGTAGAGATAAAGAGGCAGAGTGAGAGAGAGAGAGAGAGAGGAGAGAGAATACTCAACCGGACCATATATATGGTACAACAAAAGACAGTACCTTCAAATCTCTGAATTGTGAGTTTAAATTTGCAGCTTAAATTTGCATACTTTTAGGACTTTTAATCTGATAACGCTAAAAGTATCTGGAGAACTTAGAATAAGTCCAAATAAGAATTTAAATGAAGACTACTTTTGCCTGTTAAGAAAGCATATTTAAAATAAATGTCCTTCAATTGGGGTTTTCAATGTTCTTAAAAATTTGCCATGTAATGTATATATAATACTGTTTTGAAATTTGGACATGGTGGGTCTGTTTCCTGATTCTCTACTGATAGCAGGCCCCACTCTAATCTTTCTCTAGCACAATTCTTGTCCAGGCATACGCCTGCCTGATTGTAGACTGTGTCCCTCCCCAATCTCCCCTTTGAGATCCTAAAATAATTTCCCCCCACCCCCATAACATGGCAAGTACAGAAATTAGGAGTAAGTTTTTAATGTTTCTAGAGCAACCTGAAGGAGTAATTTTATGTTTGGTTAATTTAATAATGAAAACAATAAGACTGTACTTTTTTTTTTTTTGGAAGCAGGATTTATTGAAAGGTCAGAAAAGCTCCCACAGTGAGAGAGGACCCGAGGGTGTTGCCCATGTACTCATGTTTTTATTTCATTTATTCTAGGAATTTATTTTTCTTTCATATTATAAAAGCATTGCTTTAAGAGGGATAGAAAATTTTGACAAAATTTATTTTACTGTTTGAGCATCACTGTTCTAGAACAAACTGATACATGTCACCTTGGAATTCCTTGCTATATAGACCTGCATGGGCTTCTTTTCCAGGTCCATATTCCTAGAGAGGGTGGACTCTTAGGCTAGGGGCTAGACTTTCCAATTCTTCCACACTTCATCAAGGAAATCACACAAGTCTTATAATTCTAAATTCAAACTTGTCCTTCCTGGTTGTTATGAAAGGGCATTTGTCAAGTTAGGAGGATGAAACATAATATAGTTAACAGTTTGTAACTCAAATCATAATTTTAAATATTTAGACATTTGCTATGTGAGTTTCTACTTGCATTCTTGCTCTGGGTCCTGCAAATGCCATGGGTGGGCCTGCAGTTGAAGTTAAACTTAAGAAGTATGTTTCAGGGTCATGCAAACTTACATCAGTTTCCTTGGTGGACACAAATCCAGTAAGTTCTGATATCACAGAGTCTTAGAGTCCAAAGGAACTTTGATCTAATTTCAAGTCTGTAAAATCTCTGTTAGTTAGTCAGCGAGCTTCTATTTGAAGTCCTCTGAGAGGTGGGCACTAGCCAAGTTCTGTCATTGTTATCCTTACTTGGGAAACAGAAAGATAAATTCTCAGAGAACTATAATTTTGTTTCTGAGGGAGAAAACCAAAGTTAAGGAACATATTCTCTGGTTATGGATAGAGGAATATAGAACAAAATTAGGAATCACACATATTTTTCAAAATTATTATAACTCCTCAGAGAGGAAGATATAAAAATTGATGAGTATATTTACTATACAAACTAATGACAATATGACAACAGTAATTTGAGAACAGGAAAAAGGTAATGCCATTTTCTCTCATTTTTCTAACATCTTCATAAAAAACTCAACTTTAGTCTGTAAGATACAGATATTTCTACCTGACTACTCACTTGGGATATAAGGGCACTTCCCATCAACATATCTCTTCTTTTTTTGATCTGTGTCCAGCTATCTTTGGCATCATCTTTTTCAAAAAATTAGTTGCAGGTCTATTTTTTTCACTGAATTATTGCGTGGTTCCAGTCTCATATACTACATGATCTCATATATTTTATAGAATTTTTAAAAATTCACTTTAAAATATCACCATGTCTGTCCTTCAATATAAAAGTAAATAAGGGTACTATCTGCATGTAATAATGAGAATTTCTAAAAGACTGACAAAACCATGAATACAAAATTTAGTAGACTTTTTGAGGCAAACAAGAATGGTTTTAAATGCTGCAAGAAATAGGTATGAAGAAAGTAAATGACTGTGGCATGTTTACTCTGAGATTCATTTTATTAAGGAAGAGTTCAGTTTTTAGATAATGAATGACTATATTTAAAAATTAAAGGTTTTTCTTTCACTACCTGAAAATTGTACAGTAAAGAGTATTGACCTATGTCTTTTTGTTTTGAGATTTGCAAAAAAAAAAAA